>NC_030851.1:11101528-11230541 GCF_000208745.1 Theobroma cacao | reverse complement strand
GGGGGGGGGGGGGGGGGGGTGGAGGGGAGTGACAAGGATGGAGGTAAAGGTATGGGTCAGGAGATGCGTGGCTGCATAGCATTAGGGATCAGCATGCAAAAAGGCGTATGTGGCAGCTTCACAATGCACAGCACGCAAGATCTTGCTATGTGCTCGCTTAGTATTGAGAAATCTGAGAGGGCTTTGGATTTCACGTTTTTTGGGGGTTTTGATGAGCTGACATGATCGTGATGGTTTTGGAATTTTGGGATCGAAGAGCCTAACAAGTGGCATTAATTGAATTACCTTGAAATTTAACCCCTTACTGCCTTTTTGTTATCTACACTTGTCATTGATGGACCATGTGTCTTGCCTTGTAGTCGTGCAACCATGAGGTGGAGAATTTATGGTTAGTTTGGTACAGATCTCAAGTTTAGCTTTCCAGAGATAAATATCCCTTAAAACCCCTTTTTTATATTCAGCGGAAAAAAGCAAGCGCACAGGCATTGAAGTTTGAGACCGAGGCTTTACTTTTTATTGCTGGGTGGTGATGTAAATCGATCTAGAGCCCAGAAAGTCCTACGTTTTGGACTCAAATATTCTCCTTCTCAATCAAAACAAAGAGGCATAATAGAAAGCTTTATGGCAGCGCAAAAGGCCTCTTATATTCCTCTGAAAAGAAAGATACTCGGATACATTTAACCCGTCAAAGACATGTTCTATTTCCTTGTATGCTTTTAACTTGAAGATATGGTGAACATTACAATATTTAATTGGGCATTTCTCCTATTATAGACCAGGAGTTTCTCGGACCAGAAATCTGGTCACCGGTTTTGAAGCTAAGACAAGGGCCAGGCCCAAATCTGGCAATTAGACCAGCCGTGCCATAGTCTACAATTCTCAGGATGTCTGTCATTTAACTGTCTCTTTTGCTATTCCAGGGTCCAGGCAAGAAGCAGCTCCACAGATTGCCCAGAGAAGGATAATTTTTGCTACTTGATAATTGCATAAAAAGTGACGAGATAAGATGAATCTTGGACATGGACGCCATCACATAATTGTCAGCATCCTTAACAAAACTCTGACGGGTCTGTTAAGCGTTCAGAAAGTATAGATTTGCCTAAATTTAACCTAAGCTGATACTGCTGAGTAAATGTCAAGTGCCCAACACATCTGAGAATTTTCAGTACTCCCTGCCTCTGCCTGATAGAATTTTAGCTATTATGTATATAGACTATATATAAGAGACTAGGAATACATGTATACAAATACCACAAGTCCTATATCTTTTATTTTGTTTTGGTAGATATGGGGTCTTTTGTAGGGAAGGCTTGAGTAGCAAATCCAGTTAACTAAATAACTCTTTGAAAGTGAAGTGTTCGACTTATCAGCCTTATCCTTGGATCGTCCAAACAGCTCTCAAGCTCTTAATAGCTAAATCAACCAACGGGGACCTTGAAGAAAGGTGTAGCATTGAACCATGCACCTATTATATAAGGCTTCCACGGAATTTGCACAAACCCATTTGAAAAACGTTGCCAAAGTAAAATAGATTATACAATGCCTTCAGAATTATCTCATATTTTATCCATATCCTACAATTTTGATAAGTCTTGAACAGCAGTTCAAGAAAAGTGATCAAATTCAGTGCATGGATGATCCTATTTCCCCACAGCATTGAAATCAGGGCAGCATCCCACTATGAGAATCATTAAGAAATCAAAATGAAATTCAGGCAATTTAAGTAATCATTTCTAAAATCTTCGGTTAATTTTACATGCAACAGTTTTGTAGCAGACTTAAACAATCACCAAGGCTATATAGAGGGCAAAAAACTTTGCATGGTATACACATATTCAGCTATTAATTTTCTCCATTTAATTGGGGAGAAGTATGGTACTTATCCAAAGAAATCTCAATGGAACCTTACAACAATGCAAGAGATGTCATCTTTGCTCTTCTTAGAAACTGCTGCCTCTATCAAGAGCTTTGCTGCTGATTGAGCATCCTTTATGTTTTTGATAGTGTCCACTGCTTCTTGGTTTGACATTACCTGCCGAGATATTGGATAAAGATGAGAAATTTAGAAACTCAATTACATTAAAACTTGAATAAGACAAATTAAGAGTTGAAAATAAAGAACAAGCAGTTAAGTAACTCTGATTCCCTTATAGGGAAACTAGAATTGAAAAGCAGATAACCTTCCATATCCCATCACTGGCCAGAATAATGAACTCTACATCATCACCAATCGGCACCGCTGTCACGTCAGGTTCTGAGCTAAGGTGTAACTTCAAACTCTTATCACCAAATGCCCTTGCTACAGCCAGCTGCCCATCAACACGTGGAACATCCCCTGTGAGCATCAGATAATACATGTTATTTCCAATTTCCAGATACCGGACAAGCCAGTTGGAGTTCATATAGCATATAATACGTTTAACAACACCTGATAGTTGATATATTACTTTAATTAAAATTTCCCATTTTGCAATAATAAAAGCAATGTTTAAGCAGGATAGATTATCCCCAAGTCCAATTAGTAGTTACATTCTGTAGTTTTCTTTGTTACGTGTCTAACAAAACATGCACCAGAAACTTCAAGCCATCAAAATTAACTTTCTTTTGCATGTGAAAGTGGAAACGCTATTATACAGTTCTAGCTACCTGGAAGGTTAGATACAAAACCGCCACGGCTCTCAATCATTCTCTTCTCCTTGCTTGGCTCATGATCAACTGATAGTTGTTCTGCCACACCATTCTTGCATATAACTGCCCGAGAATCTCCTACATTTGCTACTACCAGTTTCTGACCGTTGATAAGTATTGCTGTCACAGCTGTTGACCCTCCTCTTCCTAGAAGCCTTGCTTTATCCAATATTTCAGCATCCGTTGAGTGATAAGCTCTTCTTATTGCATCCTCCATTTCGGTCCAAAAGTCATGCTGCTTATGATTAAGAAACACACATTAAATAGGGGATCCTGTGGATTTAAATAGCTAGAAAATTGCAGAAAGAAGTAATAAATCTAAGGGCTGCAAAAGAATCATATGTTGGGCATCAAACTAATGTCTACCTCTTTCAAGATGTTATCAAACAGATGCACTTGCAAGTACTTTGCAACATCATGGCCCAAATGTCCATCAAAGATTGCAAATAAACCTAACTCACTATCATCTTTTTTCTTAAATTCAGAAACTACGTAATCTTCCATGTCATGATTTGATTTTCCCTTCATGCAATGAAAACCGTGCGTAATGTGCTTTGACATTTTGCTTTTCCCTTTCCCTGTGTCAGCCCCAGATGAAAATAGCCCAGCCTTCAACTGAAAAGAACACAACCCAGTTAAACCACATAAAAAACTTTTACCTGAACACAGTTCTTTAAAAGGAAACTTCAGGCTAGGAATTCCACTCACAATGATCTGTTACAGATTTTACCATGCATTAATCTAAACCAAGACAAAGATGAGACGTCCGGTCAAGATTTAACTATGCTTGGAGACTTGACACGTCAAGATTTGATTTCAAGTAAGTCAAGCTTTCATTGCAAGTGCCAATTTATTTCACCATATCTTCAGCTCTTAATTTTGTATGTAATTTAATTTGAACAAAAAATATATTCTATTCTTCTACAATATGACTGTGCTCTAGTGCCATAAATTCCATGAATCCAAAATGGTCTCTTAGAAACTAAGCAAGGAATCATCTGGATTGATAAGCCTTCTTTCACAGAAGACATAATGCAACAATAAGACAATATTGTAAAATCAAAAAATAAAAACAAAAAGTTCAGATTCACTACTATGTATTTATGACTAATATCAGTCTGGTTGATTCAGGACCAAAATAAACTAATCAGCAAATTTATGGTACAATCTTACTGTTGTCACGCTAGATATTTTTGGTTTACACATGAAAGGAAAACTCTGTACCTTGTTCACAACATAGATTAAGCAATAAATTATTTGCGAGCAGCATGGACATTTCCATCCAGAGAAGCATAATGGGAGAACAAGATTGCAGGTAATAATTAAAGTAGATCCCACTTTCAAGAAACAAAAACAAATGTCTCCCCTTGGATATGGAGGAACATAAAGAAGCTCAAGAAAAAGTGCTAGATTGAGTTTCAGATGCCATTAACTAATTTGCATGACAGATGTAACAAAAAGATACTAGTCTTGTGGCTGAGCACGAGACAAAGGAAGGTTAAATGTTTTATCCAATCCAAGTGTCACTAGGAACTGAAAATGGCTGGACTTGGATCCTGGATCATTTGATTGGCCTAGGATTACACACACACACGTGTCATATGCATATATGAGCATTTCACAAAAGCCAACAATAGATTTCTCTCAGGCAGCAGTTTCCTTCATAACAGAAAGAGCAGCAGTGAAAAGGTTTTCATATAAGATGGCAAATGTCTTCCATGCCAAGGGCAATATTGAGGGTTCCACCAATGATGGTTCCATCACAGTTATTGGAGATTTATTACTCTCATTAGCTTGTTTTGATTCACTACCATCTTGATAAACATACAATATACTCAAGCTACAGCATCCTACGACTTGCAACAACTTTGATGATATGATCCAAACAAAAATGAACAATCCTCCTTAGAATGCCAAATTTACTTAATCCCTTTACTTTCAATCTACAATTATAATGAAATTGAGCATTTCCCATGTCAAGAAGAAACTTTCGCACTATTACTTATCAATACACAACATTTTTAGGCACCAATCTCGTTTTCAATCCAAAAACAGCTCATACAGTTTTTTTTTTTCTAAGTTTGCTTAGGATTTAATTTAAAAAAAAATATTTAATGTAAGAACAATCCTTTGAAATTGAGCATAACCCAATTCAGCTATTGCCCCAACTTATCAAAAAAAAAAAACCCATTAAGATTACAATCTTGAACTCATTAGTCAATAAAGAACAACTACTGCAACACCAAAAAGGATACTCTGCTTTTATGCATTAACTCTTACACCAAATGCAGGATAAAAAGCAAAAACACAGCAACAAGTCAAAGGAAACGAAACCCATTTAAAAAACCATTACATCAAAGATTAAGGGAAAAAAGCTATAATTTTCAAGTTTCCACTGACCTTCATTTTGTGAAGAATCTCTTTTCCATGCATGGTGTTGCTGTTTTATTTCACCGCACTACAGCACCAAAAAAATTTTTTTTTTTTACACTGAAATTTCAAATAAAAAAAACTAGAAAAAAACAGAAGATCAGGAATTGATTCAGAAAAAGAAAAGCTTCGGAGAGAGAGAGAAAAAAAAAAAGCAGTTATATAAAGAGGGAGGGAGGAGAGTTGACCGGTGAATAAGTGACCTACGTGTGAGTTTAGCATTTCGGCCCCCGCGTGTTTTGAAATGAACGCGTTCTTGCCGACGACTTTTCTTGACATATTTAATTTCTACTTTTTAATATTAAATTGATTTTTCTTTTCTCTGCTTTCTTATTCTCGGCTACCTCGCTGTCTGCCCCGTCATTGTTGGGCTTTAGTTTCCGTAGAAAAATGTAAATATGTATTCTAGCTGGTAGCTGGATCTCAATTCTCTTTTCTTGAAACGTTTTCAGGTTTTATTGGAAAGCTTTCGTGTTTGAGAGGGTCTAGTCAAACTTGGTCAGTTTGGGGCAAGTGGTTTGCCCCTTTATTTATACTTCTCCTTTCATCTTTTTTCTTTTCTTTATTGTTTAGAAAACATATCCCTTTCCTTTTCCCATCCCAAATTAATTGAGGAAGGTCTTTCAGTTTGGTGCCTTTGTTTTCTCAAATTTATTGTTAGGGATAAATGTCACGTTTTCAAACTTTCGACTCTAAAAAAATATATAAAGTTTTTGTTTACAAATTAAAAATTTGTTTTTCTCTTTTTAATATAAAATTCGAGACATTTTGTTGTATAAACCCTTTCACTTCTTATCGAAAATTTTATATTAACGAAAATTAAGTAAATTTTGATATCACTTGTCATAAGTTCACACTTTAAATCTTAAAAAAGCTTTAATTTATAAATTCAGAACTTATTCCATTTCTTTTCAAAGTGAAACACATGATATAAACATTAATTTTTTTTTTTTTTATGTTTGCATTAAGTATTTTGAATTGCACGCAAAAGTATTGAAAAAAAATAGCACAATATTCAATTACGTCAAAGTTTAATGTCACTTGAGTTCGCAGGGAGTGATTGAAAAGTTGGAAATTTTGAATTTGAGTTGCAAAATTTTTATTAAGGTAGGAACAAAGAGTTAGTTCTATTTAAGAAAAGGTCAGTGAAATGGAGGGAATAAGGAAGAAAGGGTTTGCTACTTGGACATAAAATTAAAACAAAAGGAGACGTAAGGCAGGCCCAGGCAGCCTGTACATGCACGGGGAATGAAAATCATCACTTTGGAATGATACAATTCAGACGCAGCGATCGTGCTTTGAGATCATGCCACAACAAATGGACTAGTGATGTCATTTTCAACTAAATGATATGCCCACAGATACGTCCAATCCAACAAAACACAGTTGATCCTACATATACATATGCATGCATGCTTTTATTGCTTTTCTGGTTTTGATATAGTATAATACTATTATAATTATTGAGTTTACTGTGAATATGAAGACTAGGGTTAATGTTTTATTTTGCAAAGAGCATGGTACTAGTTCCTTTTTCTTTTTAATATAAATTTAGTTGATGTGGATGTCTCTCCAAAGTCCAGACTATGACGCAGACATTTAATATAGTTTTAATGTGCATATACAAGGATTCTTTCATCTGAACCATATATAGACTAGTTCGTTTACTGATTAAGCTGGGATTTTCTCCTTGTGGCTAGCAGTTTCTTGCAAGCAATCAAAGATTAGCTTGTTTTTGTACCAAAAAAAGATTGTTTTTCTTGTTTGTAATCATTTGGAGCAGGTCATAAAGCAATACCAATCCATTTTCTTTTGGGAAACAAGTTTATATTGAAGCAGCCAAGGGCAAGCATCAATGGCTCAGGCAAAATTGCTCCTCTGGAAAGAATTCAAGAAAGCTCAATTTTGGGAAAAATTTTTCACGTGAAGGTTTCAACTTTCAATTGCACATTTCCTGATTTGGTGTCCAAGCTGGACTGTGGGTTGGAATATTAGGTACCGTCAAAACTTAAAACTTCCATATCCAATATCGCGCACATGGAAAAGTAAAGATTGCTGGTTCTAGTCAAACAGATCATGCAGCAATTTTTTCATCTTAAAAAGGTTTTGAAACATCAATAATTGATTACTTCCTGATGGATGGCAAATACATATGGTTTACATTCTGGTGAGCAGATATAACAGATCATAGAAATCTTAGCTTTGTTAATTGAAGCAGAGCACCTTAACCAATGGAAATTTTGCGGAGCCACAATGGCTCGAGACCCTGTTTGCTACAATTTGTGGATATATCAGTAATAAAGAAGCATGAACTGCCTTCTCACGTGGCTAGCATGGTCATTTGCTAATCTAACTTAGCTTGACGACTGTGCAAATGCCTAATTATGCAACATGAACAATCCATTTAAAGTTGAACCTGGTTATTCCATAAATCAATGTCTTGCTACCTTGTTTAAAAAAATTTTCCCAAAGTTGTCAGTTGAATATTAAAAGCAACAAGGTTCAACAACATGGAATTAAACATGGAGAGCCAAAATGCATACCTCTGATTAAATTTGGAGTCTATAATAGTATGTTCTATGTAAAATACCATTTCAGAAGCAAGAAATGGGGATTGAATTGAGAGAATTTGTATTAATCTCGATTATGCACAATCTAATTACAAGAAATGCTTCTATATCAGATAAGCAAATCATCCCCTGATTAGCTGCAAGATCTAGATTAATATATATGAAAGCCCCGCCTCTTTCCTACTTTCCTTCTTTCATTGCTATTGGGCCGAACTGAATTGGTCTAATGATAGGCCGCTTTCGTCTCAAAGTTCTTAAATATTTTAATTAATTGATGAGAAATGCTAGTCTAAGTAGTCTTTTTTATTCCCTCACGCCAAACAGAATCAAACTTTAACATAAAAGGATGATACAAAGATGAAGAAAACATGACTTCTGAGCGTAGGGTTTTGATTCCTTGACGTTGGCCTTGTGCAATACTTGTATAACATCAGGTTGAATTTGTTCGTAGAAAAATTGAAGCAAAATGAGAGACTAAAGTAAGGCACCATGCTCAACCTAATTACTGTATTACTGTATTTGTAACTGAGTAAGGTACCATGCTCAACCTAACAGACGCATATTGTTTTCGGACAGAGCTGACTCATTCTTAATTATAAGCACCACTTAATGACATCTCCCTTCTCAATCGAGGTCTTCTTCATTGCATAAATCTTCTCAACATCAAACCCTGCAGAATGACAGCAACTCTTTCAATTGTGATTACTTAAACAGACAGAGAGTTAGCAAAGGAAAGGAGGGTAAGTGAGGTGGCCGTTGTTACCTGGAACAATTCATGCTAATAGAAATTGGGAAGCTTAAGTGAATATGACAGTCTTCAGGAAGAGACTGGACGCGAGAAGCAATGAATGGGACGTTCGTTACATAAGCCATGTCTTCAATGCACTGACATATGTTTTCAGGACCCTCCTTTTCCTTTGCCATTTTATTGAGTTCTTCAAGGCCACTGCAACAATCTTTAGCTGGTTTAGGTGAAAATCCGCCTACATAATTTATGCATGGAAAGAAGTAATTTGCTCCTTTTGAGCAGTTGTTGGACTCTCCGGTAACAGCTGATCCAAAAATCAGGACAAAAAATGTTATACACGCAAGAAGACGAGACATTGCTAGTTCAAACGTTAAGAATCAAGGGATGTTCTATTGAGCAGATCGGATTATACAGTAAGGGTTACGAAACTTAAGCTCTGTTTATTCATGTCAGATTCTCACTGTACCTTACCTTACAGCACATTATTTACTAGCGGGTTTAGTGATTGGCTTATAAGTAGTTTGTAACAGGTAAATGTCATGCTCCATGAAGTACTGATAATCGTCGGGACTTCCTTGAAAAACTGTCGTTTGTGCTGAATTGGAGAATTTTATAAAATTCATCAGATTTACCAAGATGTACCTAGGCATGATGTACATGATTCAGTAAAGATGACTTCTAGGCTTGAAAGTGTAAGATAATATGTTATATGGCCGAAGCAGAGCATAATAACCGGTGCCACAATCCTTACCTTTATAGAGAAAGTCTGAATTGCACTCTTAACTACCGATCATACTGCCTCCAGCCTTGATTTTTTATTTTTTTTTAAGTTGGAAAAATCTCTCAAGGCCAACTACCTGTTAAAGTTGAAGAATTTGAATACTCTGTCTTGTATTTTATTGACAAGGCATACAGTATTTAAATACAATTTGTGATGGTAATACAAAGGAAAGAAATATTTACAATGAATGGCTGCCTAAAGTGAAGGCATTAGTTATGACATAGACTAAGAAATTAGGAGTTAATTGTAATCAAGTTGTCCATGGTTATTGTCTGCAATTAGGGAGAATAAAATCTCAAGTCAAACCTCCTTCATTACTCTCCCTCAAGTTGGAGCATGCAAATTTGTAATGCCCAACTTGGCCAACAGATCATGAAAGCAATTTCGTCCAAGAGCTTTGGTGAAATGTCAACCAACTGAAAACGTGTTGAAATTAGCCTTGGAATAAGAATCTTTGATTGAATGTGCTGTTCGATAAAGTGACAATCTATTTCAATATGTTTAATGCATTCATGAAAGACCAGATTTGCTGCAATATGAATTGCAACCTAATTATCACAAAAGAGTGGGACTGGTGTTGGATAAGAAATGCACAGATCAGCCAATAACCTAAGAAGCCATACAATCTCACTTGCCGTAGTAGCCATGGCTCTATCTTATGCTTTTGAGAATGATCGAGAGACTATTGATTGTTTCTTGGATCTCTACGAAATGGGTAACGAACCAAGAATAATGATTTACTCAGTAGTTGATTTTCGTGTTGTTGGACAACCTACCCAGTCTACATCACAATAGGCTCGAAATGTCAATTGATTATGACTAGGAAATAACAAGCCTTGACCTAGTGCTCCTTTCAGGTATCATAGTACACGCAAAGCTAATATCAGGGTGGGTACTGGTAAGGTATAACAATCTGCCTATTAATCTCCTATATTGCCCTGGATCTAAACAAAGCCATCCTACATCTGGATCTGTTGGTCCATGGTTGATGCTGTGGGTTTGCAACCAGAAAGTTCGTTGTTCACTAATATGTCAAGCACATATTTCCATTGATTTAAGACAACATCATATGGTGATCATGCTACCTCAATTCTCAAAAAATATTTTAACTTGCCCAAGTCTTTGATGCGAAATTCATGATCCAAGTGGGTTTTTAATTGAGAGATTTTGAGTGCGTCATTCCCTATCATTATGATGTCATCAACATATATTAACACTGCAACAAATGATTCTTTAGCAAAACTTATAAACGAAGAATGATCAACATGAGATTGTGTGAAGCCAATAGCCAGTAAAGAATTAGTGAACTTTTGATGCCAATTTTGTGATGCTTGACAAAGTCCATAGAGAGACTTGAGATTACATACTCGTTGCTCCCTTTTTCGGGCAAAACCCTGAGGTATCTTCATATAGACTTTTTCTTCCAATTCTCCATGTAAAAATGCATTGTTGACATCCAACTAATGCAACACCCAATGACGTACTAAAGCAATTGCTAGAAGACAACGAACAGTGACTAATTTTGCAACCGAGGTGAAAGTCTCATGAAAGTCTACCTCTTTGATCTGATTGGATTGTATGCAATTTTGTACATATCATAGATAACGCTCCACTAATCCATTTGGATTGTATGCAATTTTGTACACCCATTTACAATGTATGGCTCACTTTCCTGGAGGTAGAGATGTAAGAATCCAAGTGTTGTTCGCCTTTAATGCTGATATTTCTTTCTCTGTAGCATCACGCCAATGTTGCAATTTGATTGCCTAGAAAAATGATTTAAGCTTATCGACAGCAGAGATGGCTGCTAATAACACACTGTGAGCTCTAGAAAATTTAGAATAAGAGATATTGTGTGATATAGGATATACTTTTAAGTTGGCCTAAAAAGGTGTAGAGTGCAAAAACCTTTTTATAGCTTCATCAAAACAGATGTTCCAACTTCGAGAAACTTGCTTAAGTCCATAAATGGACTTTTGAAGCTTGCACACTTTATCAACATTAGCATTGGATGTAAAACCCTCAGGTTGTGTCATGTACACTTCTTGTTGCAAGTTTCCATAAAGGAATGTAGTTTTTACATCCATTTGTCATATGTCATAATCATGGTATGCATAAATTACTAGCAAAATCCAATTGGATTTAAGCACCGCAACTAGTGAAAAGGTTTCTTCAAAGTCAATTCCTTGTCTTTGTTTGTAATCTTTTGTTACCAGTTTAGCTTTAAAGGTTTGCACTTTACCATCTACATCAATCTTTCTCTTAAAACCCACCTGCACCCAATGAGTTTTATCCCTTCAGGTAGATCCACTAAAGTCCACACTTGGTTGGTATCCATGGCATCCATTTTAGATTTCATGGCTTCTAGCCATTTCTCAAAATCGATGTCCAACATCGCCTCCTCATAAGTTGTAGGCTTATCATTTATGGGCAATGTGTCCCTTTTCCAATAGAAATCCATATCTTTCTAGAGCTTGACATATCCTACTAAACCTTCTGAGTGGTTGTACCTCTTGAGATTGTGGTTGTACGTCGAACGTCACAATCTCAAGCTCAAGTTCCAACGGAATGTCCATTTGTGGGTCTCGAACTTCTTCGAGTACAACTTTACTCCCACTAGCCCTTTCAATTAAGAACTCTTTCTCAAGGAAAGTAGCATGCAATGAGACAAATACCTTTTGTGCAGTGGGATTATAAAAGTAATATCCGTGTGTTTTTTTAAGATATCTTACAAATTTACATGTATATGATCTTGCTCGTAACTTATTAAACATTATTGTTTCATATAAGCAGTACATCCCCAAATCCTGACATAAAACAAGTTGGGCCTTTTCCCACTCCACATCTCATACGGTGTCTTATCAACTGATTTGGTAAGAACCTAGTTCAGTATGTGAGTAGCAGTTTCTAGGGCATATCTCTAAAAAGATATAGAAAGATTTAAACAACTCATCATGGATCGAATCATGTCCAACAATGTTTGATTCCTTCTTTCAAACACACCATTATATTGTGTAGCCTTTTGAGGAGTCGATTATGCGAAAATCCCATTCTCTTTTAGATAATCTTAAAACTCTTGGCTAAAATATTCTTCTCCTCAATTAAATCTAAGAGTGAGAATACTCTTCCCAATTTGTTTCTCAATCTCTGCTCTGTATTCTTTGAACTTGTCAAAGGATTCAGATTTATATTTCATCAAATATACATAACCATAGCGAGAATGGTCATCTGTGAAGGTGATGAAGTAAGAGTATCTTCCTCTAGCACTAGTATTCATAGGACTACATACATCTGAATGTACAAGTCCTAGTAACACTTTAGCTCGTTCACCCTTCTTGGTGAAAGGCTACTTGGTCATCTTATTAAGGAGATAACACTCACACGTTCCATAAGATTCATAATTAAATGGATCAATACAACCTTACTTATGTAACTTGGTTAAATGAGTCTTATTGATGTGTCCAAGCCTACAGTGCCAAATGTAGGATAGTTTTAGATCATCTTTCTTAGCTTTCTTGACCTCTATATTGAGTATGGGTTCTTTAGGATCAAGAATATAGAGACCGTTCGAATGTGTCCCTACACCATAATGCATCTTTTTTGTTTAGAAAGAACAAGAATTACCCTTAATGCAAAATTCAATATCATCATATAGTGCCAAGTATGATACAAATATGATATTTCGAGATATGGAAGGAATATAGTAACAACCTTTTAATTCAAAGATCAACCCAAAAGGTAAAGATATGGTAATTGTCCCTACAACCGATACAGCAACCTTTACTCCATTTCTTACTTTTAAGACCACCTTTCCCTTTATTAATCTTTTACTCGTTTTCAGCACCTTCATTTCATTAGATAAGTGTGACCCACATCCAGTATCCAATACCCATGATGACGGATCAATGGTAGACAAATTTACTTCAATCATATACATGGTCAAAGGTAAAACTTCTACAAGTTTCTCTTTCTTTGACCTAGTCAAGAAGGAAAGGATATCTTCTTTAATGACATTTATTCTTAATAGATATTTGAGAACGTTTCTCAACTTAATACACCAGCCCAAACATTTTGGCTTGAATTTCATGATGACATCAAGTATTCCATGCAAAGTGATGTGTAGTCGCATTCTAACAACCTAGACATTTAAAGAATGTTTATGAGTAATCATGTATTATAATCAATTAAGATGAGATAGTAAATCTTAAATTAATTACTCCCACTAGTTTCTTCAAGATTATAACCCTTCATATCACCTCGAGAGATCTTTACAAGGAATTTCTTAGTGGGCTAAGATTCTTATCCATTCTAATCATGACCTTGGGTGTGCTCAACAAACCATGATAGGGATTAGGTAGGTAACTGAGCTTACCAATTGTATCTCTATATAACTTCTAGTTCAGCTAGGTGACAACACATTGCCTAAACATATCATATATGTGTGAAACCTTGACCTTCATAGACACGTAACTTGAGGTGAAACTTATGTTTAAAGGTTTAATTTGAGCTAATGATGCTAGTTTATGCTACTTATAATTATTTTATGTCGTTATAGGAGTAGGATCAAAAATAATTTTAATTGGTGAAGAAAGGTGCATAATGAACAGTAGCCCTATTTGCATATGTTTCGATTTTTCAAGTATATCTCCCACTACAGAAGTTCAAATAACATTATTTTTGGACCATTAGAAAGCTAAGAGGCAAGGCTACAAATTTGATGTTTATCAGCTTACCCAGTTTTGACGGGAAGGTGGTCAAAATCTTTGTCAAAGTGAAAAGACTATGCTAGAAGAACAAAAATTGGCCGAATGTTTGAGCGCCGCGACTCTGGAAATTGAGAGCCACGGCCCTCATCGTAAATTCTAAAAATAACAAGATTTTGGGGTTTTTGAAGCTAGGACTTTTGGAGGCTACTTAAGGGACCTCTTTCAGAGGATTTTGGACCTTTCCCTAGTGTCAAAAGAGGTAAAAATTTCACAAGAACAAGAGGAAGACAAGTGGCATTGCTAAGGGCATTATTGTAATTTTATGAACAATTGGATAAGTTTTAACTATAAATACCTTCATTCTCCAACACATTCCTCAGATTTCTAGCACTTCATCTTCTTCTTCTTCCTCCTATCCAACATTTCTTCACCTTCCATAGGAGTACTCTTCAAGCTTCCATAACTCTCTCAAGTTAGCTTTCATTTCATGCTTTTGTGCATTTGTTTTATAAAACCTCTTACGCTCTTTCACCTTAAAACCCTTGAAATGTCTTAGATCAATACTTTCTCTCACTAACTAGTATTTTAGAGAGAGAAAAAATACCTTCTATAATAGTTTGAGAATTCTTGAAGAGATATTCAATTGCAAATCTAGCAAGGTGAGCATTGAAATTGAGTTGATGTTTTAGTTGTTGAGAATGATTAATAGTTAGATTTATGAGTGTTGTGTAGTTGAGGTAGTTTATTCATTTTGGTGCGATTATAATAGTACAAATAAATAGCCACTTGATGGTAGTTGGAAGCTAGTTAGGAATAACTAGTGGAACATAATTTAAGAGATAGATTTTAGAATTATGGTTATGTGATTGAGTTGATTGTGATGTTAATGTGTGATAGGCTCCACCAAAACCCCACATCACTATTCGGGGCATTAGTGCAAGTTGGAGCTGCTTTAAGAATCAACAAAGACAGGTGAGTGAACTTGCATTTCAAAACTATTTTGGGATATGTGAATGTATTTGGACAAATATTTTGAATGATTTATCCAATTCTCTTTCAAAAAAAAAAGTGCTTGGGAACAAGCCCTTATGAAATGTCTTTATGTTGTGAAATGAAAAGTGTGATGAATCCATGTGTTTCGATATAATGTTGATATATATATATGTATAGTACATTGGTAGATAATATTGTGTAATGGATATAACCGTGTGCGTGCACGATGTGGGGGGCTGCACATATCGATAATGACGATGGTGAGGTAGGCGGATGATGATATTGCCCGTGTGCACGATGTGGGGGGATGTACACGACGACATTAGATGTGCACGATGTGGGGGGATGCACACGATGACTCTAGCTATGTGCACGATGTGAGGGGATGCACATGAACTGGGGAGGCGGTGGATGTATATATATACATATATGTTTGCATATGTTCACATGTATTAATGCAATAAAGATTTTATGAATAACATGTGTGACTATAATGTATGTGGAATCCTACTTGCTGAACCTTGAGTATTTTTTTTTAGTGTTCCAAATTGATTTGCATTGCAGTGAAATGGTTTATTTGGGATGAAAGGAAGTATTTCTTGTTACTCTGTTTCTCGCTGCAGCGAGAATGAAACTTTCTGTTTCGTTTATCATTTGGCGGGTTTTTACCATATTTTCCACTTCTCCAATTTCATGTTGAATATGAATTCTCTATCGTCACATGATTTATCAACCAAGGGTTATATTAAGGGTTTTAATAAAGACTTAAGCTAAAGTGCATCGTTTTCAAATAAGTGCATTATGATTTCAAACTTTTTCTTATTATATTGCTTGTTCCCTTCATATGTTCACTCACTAGGTTTATACTCATAATTTTCAACTTCATGTTTTCATATCAAGAGGCAGCTAGTAACTAGGTCGAGGTGTCTTCGTATATTCGACCCTTGATAGGTGTCTCGGTATTCAGTAGCTGTACATTCATCTAAGTCTCTCCGCTAGAAATCGAGTATTCTTTTTTATATGTATGGTCAAACCTGATGTAAATTGTTAAGACATATATTTTCGACAATGTATGTATATTTGGATTGGTATGTCACTAAGAGTCGGAAATGGTTAGCATTATTTTGGTTATAAATTACAGAATGTGACTTTAGTAACTTTGATGGAATAATGACCAGGATAATATAGATAAGCTTGCTTGGGCTTAATGGACTACGTCCATTGAGTCTATATGCTGGTCACGGCTTAGAAATCGAGTCGTGACAGACTTGGTATCAAAGCCCTAGGTTTTTTAGGTCATTGGACTTCCTTTTGTTGATCCAGCGGAGTGTTGAGTATTTATGTAAAAACTTCGATTGTGAAGTATGAACCGTGGCATATTTTACAACCGAGGGACCTCATAGATTCCCTATCCTAGAAACCACATTTTTCCTTAGATATGATTATAATTGTAAAATGTGTTTCATAATAGGCATTTGCTCTTATCTAGGTAAGAATGCCGCCTAAGACATGGGCCGCCTCAAGACGGATAGGGGAGCAAAATACTCTTGATGAGCTTATAAATAGGCCACAAGCATCCACCTTTAGGGGCCGAGGTAAACGTGGCAGGGCCACTAGGCCAATGAGAGCGGATACGCTTGTGAGTAGATGAGAGGAGAGGCAGTCTTCGAGCGATGTGGATAGACAACCAGTTGGCGATATTACCATTGAGGACTTGGCGGTAGGCCTATAGGGAGTCAATCGAGTTGGAGAGATGATGACGACCCGTATGGATGATATTCAGAGGATAGTGGAGGGAAAACCTACAGTACGAAAATCTCTTAGCTCCCAAAGACAAGCCGATCTCCAACATCATGAGGTCGATAGGGGTCATTTAGAGATTTCTCTTCATAATTTTCTCAAGTTCAAGCCTCCATCATTTTCAGGGTCTGATACATCGGAGAAGCTCCAGATTTTCTTAGATAAGATGGAAAAGATTTGTAAAGCCTTAGGATGTTCTAATGTCCGATCAGTCGAGCTAGTCGCCTTTCAACTAAAGGGCGTGACGCAGGAATGGCATAGCTCTTTATGTAGAAGCAAACCAACTGATGCAGCGCCGTTGACTTGGAGTGAGTTCAGTACAGCTTTCTTAGATCGATTTTTACCACTCAGTGTACGTAATGCTAGAGCCAGGGAGTTTAAGGCTTTAGTGTAGACGTCGAGTATGACGATGTCAGAATACGACATCAAATTCAAACAGCTAGCTCGGTATGCACCTTATCTAGTGTCCACTGAGGAGATGAAAATTTAGATGTTTGTGGATGGCTAGTGGAGCCATTGTTTATGGTTGTGGCCTCCCGAGATTTCAATACTTACTCCGCAGTAGTGGATTGTGTTCAGTGGATTGAGATGAGGACCAGTGAGAGTAAGGTTACGAGGGATAAAGCAAAAAGGGTCAAGACAGAAGGTTATCAAGGTCGCAAAGATTTCAGTAGTGGGACGTCATCTTCTAGCCATCAGGGTTCACAAAGGGATTCACGATTGCCCCAAAAAGAGAGTGATGTGGCTAGTGCCAGTGTTGGATCAAGGCAAAAAACCTTTGGTGAGGGAAGACATCAAGATTCTAGAAAAGGCAGTCTAGTTATCTACCTTTGTGATACTTGTGGGAGACGACATAGTGGACGATGCTTGCGTGCTACGAAAGTTTGTTATGGGTGTGGTCAACTTGGACATATTAGGAGAAATTGTCCAATGGCTCATCAATCACAAGATTCTGCTCGTGGTTCCACCTAGCCAGCTTCGTCTACTCCCTCAGTTGCTGCCTCATCGGGTCTGGAGGCTAGTAGATCCAGAGGTAGAGGTGCTGGTACTTCCTCTTAGGGCAAACCTTCTGGGTTTGGATGTTAGAGTTCCATCGGTAGGAATCAAGTAAGGGTGTTTACTTTAACACCACAAAAGGCCCAGACATCCAACACAGTGGTATCAGGTATTCTTTTAGTTTGTAATATGAATGCTCGGGTATTGTTTGATCCTATTGCTACCCACTCTTTTATTTCTCCATACTTTGCATCTCGCTTAGGTAAAGACCGTGTTAGGAGAGAAGAACAATTAGTGGTGTCTACTCCTTTAAAGGAGATATTTGTGGCCGAATGGGAATATAAGTCCTGTGTAGTTCAAGTCAAAGACAAACACACTTTGGTGAATCTAGTGGTGTTGACACCTTAGACTTTGATTTGATTTTGGGAATGGATTGGCTATCACCTTGCCATGCCAATATAGATTGTTATCATAAATTGGTTAGATTTGATTTTCTGGATGGGCCATCATTTAGTATTAAGAGGGATAGAAGTAATGCTCCATTTAATTTGATATCAGTCATGTCTACTAAGAGGCTATAAAGACAAAGTTGTCAAGGTTACTTGGCCGTTGTAAGGGATACCCAGGCGAAGGTTGGAGATATAAGCCAAGTGTCGATGGTGAATGAGTTCATGGATGTATTTCCCGAGGAACTACCCGGTTTGTCTCCTGAGCGGGAGATTGAATTTTACATAGATTTGATTCCCGACACTAGACCTATATCCATACCCCCATATGGAATGGCACCTGCAGAGCTTAAGGAACTTAAGGATCAGTTAGAAGATTTGTTAAACAAAGGCTTCATCCGTCCTAGCGTCTCACCATGGCGAGCACCGGTGTTATTTGTAAAGAAGAAAGATGGGTCACTTAGATTGTGCATTGACTACCGACAGCTTAATAAAGTGACAGTGAAGAATAAGTATCCTCTTCCAAGAATAGATGATTTATTTAATCAACTACAATGAGTACAATGTTTCTATAAGATAGATCTGCGATCTGGGTACCATCAGTTAAGGATCCGAAATGAAGATATACCAAAGATCGCATTTCGAATAAGATATGGGCACTATGAGTTCTTGGTGATGTCATTTGGGCTTACTAATGCTCCTGCGACCTTTATGGATTTGATGAACTGAGTGTTCAAGCCCTATTTGGATAAGTTCGTGGTGGTGTTTATTGATGACATCTTGATCTACTCAAAGAGCCGAGAGGAGCATGAGCAGCATCTTAAGATAGTGCTCCAAACTTTGAAAAAACACCGATTGTATACCAAGTTCTCCAAGTGTGAGTTTTGGCTTGAAAGTGTCTTATTCTTAGGACATGTGATTTCCAAGGATGGGATACAAGTTGATCCAAAGAAAGTTAAGGCAAAGGAAAAGTGGCCAAGGCCAACATCAGTTAAAGAGATTAAAAGCTTTTTAGGTTTGGCTGGCTATTATCGTCGTTTTGTGAAGAAATTTTCAAAAATAGTCGCCCCTCTGACTAAGCTAACACGTAAAGATACAAAGTTTGAGTGGTTTGACGCTTGTGAGGATAGCTTTAAGAAGCTTAAGGCATGTCTCACCACAGATCCAGCATTAAATTTACCGCAAGGCGCAGGGGATTATACGGTATTTTGTGATGCATCGCGAATTGGTTTAGGGTGTGTATTAATGCAGCATGGGAAGGTGATTGCATATGCATCAAGGCAACTTAAAGGGCATGAGTAGAATTACCCAACACACGATTTGGATATGGTAGCAATCGTGTTTGCCTTAAAGATTTGGAGACATTATTTGTATGGTGAGACTTGCGAGATATATACAAACCACAAAAGCGTGAAATATATATTTCAATAGAAGGATCTTAACTTACGGCAACGTAAATGGATGGAGTTGCTAAAGGATTATGATTGTACCATTCTCTACCATCTCGGTAAGGCAAATGTAGTGGCGGATACCTTGAGTCAAAAATCGATGGGAAGCTTGGCACATATCTTTGCAGATAAAAGATTCTTGATTAAGGAGATGCATAGTTTGGGAGACATGGGTGTGCATTTGAAAGTTTCTGAGGTAAATGCATTGCTAGAACATTTTAGAGTAAAGCCTATTTTAATGGACCGAATTAAAGAAGCATAAAGCAAAAATGAGTTCGTAGCTAAGGCCTTAGAGGATCCTCAAGGAAAGAAAGGAGAAATGTTTACCAAAGGCACAGATGGAGTGTTGAGGTATGGAACCAAACTTTATGTACCTGATGGTGATGGGCTGAGGAGAGAAATATTAGAGGAAGCTCACATGGCAGCCTACGTGGTACCTCTAGGGGCTACAAAGATGTTTCAAGATTTGAAAGAGGTATATTGGTGGGAAGGACTTAAGAAAGATGTAGCTGAGTTCGTCTCTAAATGCTTGGTTTGTCAACAGGTTAAAGTAGAGCATCAAAGGCCTGCAGGGCTACTACAGCCATTATCAGTGCCCGAATGGAAGTGAGAGCATATTGCAATGGATTTTGTAACGGGTTTGCCTCGAGCTAATGGGGGCTATGACTAGATTTAGGTTATAGTAGACCGGTTAACAAAATCAGCTCATTTTTTCGGTTAAAACTACATACGAGGCCGCCCAATATGCCCAGCTTTATGTAGATAAGGTAATACGGCTGCATGGCATTCCTGTTTCTATAGTATCTGACCAGGGGGCACAATTCACCAGTAGGTTCTGGGAAAAGTTACAGGAAGCGTTGGACACTAAGTTGGATTTTAGCACGGTTTTCCACCCTCAGACTGATGGACAGTCTGAACGGACAATACAGATATTGGAAGATATGTTGAGGGCCTGTGTAATAGACCTTAGGATTAGGTGGGATCGATCTCTACCCTTAGTAGAGTTTGCCTACAACAACAGTTTCCAAGCTAGCATCCAAATGGCACCATTTAAAGTGTTGTATGGACAGAGGTACAGGTCACCCATTTGATGGCTAGAGGTGGGAGAAAGGAAACTCTTAGGGCCTGAGTTGGTACAGGACACCATCGAGAAAATATGTATGATTCGTCAAATGATGTTCTCAACCCAAAGTAGGCAAAAGTCATATGCTGATAACAAACGGAGGGACTTGGAGTTTCAAGTGGGGGATCATGTATTTTTGAAGGTCTCACCAACAAAAGGGGTAATGAGGTTTGGTAAGAAGGGAAAATTGAGCCCTCGGTATATCGAACCCTTCGAGATCTTAGAAAGGGTTAGAGCAGTAGCATATCATTTGGCATTACCGCCAAACCTTTCAAATATTCACCCCGTGTTTCATGTGTCAATGCTTAGGAAGTATAACCCAGATCCATCTCACGTAATACAGTATGAAACCATCTAGTTAAGAGATGATTTAACATATGAGGAGTAACCGGTAGCTATCCTTGATAGACAAGTCAAAAAGCTTCGATCAAAGGAGATAGCCTTAGTGAAGGTGTTATGGCGAAACCACACCAGTGAAGAAGTAACATGAAAAGCCAAGGAGGAGATGCAGACAAAGTATCCACACCTCTTTAACATGTAGAGGTTTGCTACCTTATAGTTCGATTTAAATTCGAGGATCGAATTTCTTTTAGTGGGGGAGAATGTGAAACTTCGACCTTCATAAACGCGTAACTCGAGGTGAAACTTATGTTTAAAGGTTTAATTTGAGCTAGTGATGCTAGTTTTATGTTACTTATAATTATTTTATGTCGTTATAGGAGTAGGATCAAAAATAATTTTAATTGGTGAAGAAAGGTGCATAATGAACAGTAGCCCTATTTGCATATATTTCAGTTTTTCAAGTATATCTCCCACTACAAAAGTTCAAATAACATTATTTTTGGACCATAAAAAAGCTAAGAGGTAGGGATACAACTTTAATGTTTACCACTTTGCCTAGTTTTGACGGAAAGATGGTCAAAATCTTTATCGAAGTGAAAAGACTATGCTAGAAAAACCGAAATTGGCAGAATGTTTAAGCACCGCGACGCTAGAAATTGAAAGCAGCAACCCTCATCGTAAATTCTTCAAATAACAAGATTTTGGAGTTTTTGAAGCTAGGACTTTTGGGGGCTACTTAAGGGACCTCTTTCAGAGGATTTTGGACATTTCCCTAGTGTCAAAAGAGTAAAAGATTTCACAAGAACAAGAGGAAGACAAGTGGCACTACTAAAGGCATTATTGTAATTTTATGAACAATTGGCTAAGTTTTAACTATAAATATCTTCATTCTCCAGCACCTTCCTCAGATATCCAGCACTTTATCTTCTTCTTCTTCCTCCCATCCCACATTTCTTCACTTTCCATGGGAGTACTCTTTAAGCTTCCATAACTCTCTCAAGTTAGCCTTCATTTTCATGCTTTTTTGCATTTTTTTTTATAGAACCTCTTATGCTCTTTCACTCTTTCACCTTAAAACCTTTGAAATGTCTTAGATCAATACTTTCTTTCACTAACTAGGGTTTTAGAGAGAGAAATAAAGACATTCTATAATAGTTTGAAAATTCTTGAGGAGATATTCAATTGCAAATCTAGCAAGGTAAGCATTGAAATTGAGTTGATATTTTAGTTGTTGAGAATGATTAATAGTTAGATTTATGAGTGTTGTGTAGTTAAGGTAGTTTATTCATTTTGGTGTGATTATAATAGTGCAAATAAATAACCACTTTATGGTAGTTGGAAGCTAGTTAGGAATAACTAGTGGAACATGATTTAGGAGATAACTTTTAGAATTATGGTTATGTGATTGAGTTGATTGTGATGCTAATGTGTGATAGGCTCCATTGAAACCCCACATCACCATTCGGGGCATTAGTGGAAGTTGGAGCTGCTTTAAGAATCAACAAAGATAGGTGAGTGAACTTGCATTTCAAAACTGTTTTGGGATATGTGAATGTATTTGGACAAATATTTTGAATGATTTATCCAATTCTATTTAAAAAAAAAAAAGTGCCTGGGAACAACCCCTTATGAAATGTCTTTATATTGTGAAATGGAAAGTGTGATGAATCCATGTGTTTCGATATAATGTTGTTATATATATATATATATATATGTATAGTACATTGGTAGATAATATTGTGTAATGGATATAATCGTGTGTGTGCACGATGTGGGGGGATGCACATACCGGTAATGACTGTAGTGAGGTAGGCGGATGATGATATTACCCGTGTGCATGATGTGGGGGGATGTACACGACGGCATTAGATGTGCACGATGTGGGGGGATGCACATGAGCTGGGGAGGCGGTGGATGTATATATATACATATATGTTTGCATATGTTCACATGCATTAATGCAATAAAGATTTTATGAATAACATGTGTGACTATAATGTATGTGGAATCTTGCTTGCTGAACCTTGAGTATTTTTTTTTAGTGTTCCAAATTGATTTGCATTGCAGTGAAATGGTTTATTTGGGATGAAAGGAAGTCTTTCTTGTTACTCTGTTTCTCGCTGCAGCGAGAATGAAACTTTCTATTTCGCTTATTATTTGACGGGTTTTTTCCATATTTTCCACTTCTCCAATTTCATGTTGAATATGAATTTTCTATTGTCACATGATTTATCAACCAATGGTTATGTTGAGGGTTTTAATAAGGACTTAAGCTAAAGTGCATCGTTTTCAAATAAGTGCATTATGATTTCAAACTTTTTCTTATTATATTGCTTATTCCCTTCATATGTTCACTCACTGGGTTTATACTCATCGTTTTTAACTTCATGTTTTCAGATCAAGAGGCAGCTGGTAAATAGGTTGAGGTGTCTTCATATATTCGACCCTTGGTAGGTGTCTTGACATTCTGTAGCTGTACATTCGTTTGAGTCTCTCCGCTGGAAATCGAGTCTTCTTTTTTATATGTATGGTCAAACCTGATGTAAATTGTTAAGACATATATTTTAGATAATGTATGTATATTTGGATTGGTATGTCACTAAAAGTCGAAAATGGTTAGCATTATTTTGGTTCGAAATTACAAAATGTGACTTTAGTAACTTTGATGGAATAATAAGCAGGATAAAATAGATAGGTTTGCTTGGGCTCAATAGACTACGTCCATTGAGTCCATGCGAAGGTCACGACTTGGAAATCGGGTCGTGACAATATGTTTCGCCTAGCCATTGCCTTTAGTTTCAATAATAATCAAGTTTTCAAGTATTCGGATTTTATGAAACTAGTTGAGTAAAACCCACCAATAGCTCAAACATAGTCGTGTAAAAGTGTGACCTTGAGTGTGCTCAACAAGTCTCCGATGAAATGAACAACAAGGTTATCCTGCTATATGGTTAAAGGCAACTTAATCATGCGTGGCATATGACTCAATGTAATTACTTTTGATTTAGTTAAGGTTTCATCTTTGCATGCATTGTATTTATTAATTACATAAAATAAATCTATTTCATGCATACTACTTACATCACATAGCATTTATTAAACAGCATAAAATAAATCTATCGCATGTATTCTACTTTGGATGATTATGGACTTTATCTATACTAATTTTCTTGAGCAATCGAAGGAAATTAGCTTGATCAAACCTGTTAGCTTTAAAATTATTATAGTTTTGATTATGACAAAATGATCAAATTTGCTTGAACATTATTTGAGTAATCCTTGACAATTTCTTGAAATGATTTAACTCCCATAAATTTGTTCTTACATAGACACAAGCTTGACTCTTGAAGTTATTGAACTATATCTATAAGCTTGTATCACTTAGGTGTATGAATGCTTATGATTCTCATTCATTAAAGTTTGATTTAAAGATTAAAGGAAAATCTTGATGCACTCATTAAGGGAGAGTTTTGAATATCTTGTTTAATGATGAAAAAGAAAAATGAGAGAAGGAAGACTAAGTTAAATAGAGTTTGATAGGTCTTCAAGTTTAATTTTTGTGTGTGATGATTAGTTACTTATGATATTCTGTTGTGATAATTGCTGATGGTTAGGATTTAACATTCTGCTGTGATAATTGCTTATGGTTAGGATTTGGATGCTGATGACTTTCTTTTGTTATGCTTTTATGTTATCTTTGTTGGCTTGTTAATGACATTTGATTCTAGAATGGATATGGTTTGTTGATAATATGTTGATAATGGTATAAATGGTCATAATATTGATAATATCTTATTACCTATAACTGACAGCTCTGCAAGCTCGTAAGACAATTCATGAATATGCTCTGTCAAATGTCTGAATCAATGCTTGTTATTTTCATTAAGAAATAGATAAAAAAATTAACTGACCTGCTAAGTTGGATATCAAAATAACTTGAAAAGATCATGCATACATTAAAGGGGAGCACACACTTAGGGGGAGAAATTCCTCATCTTGTGCAGAACAAAAAGAGCTAATAGACATTGTGCTATTAATCAATGAATGTTTTGTCATCATCAAAAAAAAAAAAAAAGATTGTTGGCTCCATAAGTTTTTGATGATAATAAAACTGTCACGACCCAAATTTCGGGCCATGACCGGCGCATGGGCCCAATGAACGAAGTCCACTAAGCCCAAGCAAGCTTAATAGTCCGACGTATTCATCATTCCATCATAAACTGCTAAGTCATTTTTCAAAACTTAAAATCAAAATAGTAATAGACATTACCAACTCGTATTGACATTTTTCATTTATTATATACATACATTATCTACAACATGTATTCCAATAATGTACATTAGGTTCGCCTATACACCTCAAAAAGAAAACTTGACTTCCAGCGGAGGGACTCGGATGAATGTACAGCTACTGAATGTTGAGACACCTACCAAAAGATGGACACAAGTCTACAAGGATACCTCGTCCTAGTTACCGGCTGCCTCGTGATCTGAAAACATGAATTTGAAATGGTGAGTATAAACCCAGTGAGTGAACAAGGAAGGAAACAAGCAACAACAAAGGAAAATTTAAAATCATGATGCACTGGTTTCAAAACAATGCAATTTGGTTCATTCCTAATAGAACCCCTTATCAAGCCCTTAAGTGATTAATCATTTGAAAATCATGAACCCATACATAGCGAATCATTTGGAGAATGAAAGCTTCAATATTGCACAAGCAAGTCAAACACAATAATGAATCTTCGCTGCAGCGGAAAGGCATTCTCGCTGCAGCTACGCTGCAACGAGAATGAATTTTCGTTGCAGCGACGTTGGAATTTAGTTATTAACCGAACGAGGGTTTCTCAACTGGCCGAAGGTTTCTCACTAAACCTCCTCATTTTAAAATTAACTCTTTTAATCCTTAATGTTGGAAGTCCATGCTCCCATATGGTAGCAAAGAAGTGAAAGATAGGGCAGCAATTGGACAAGATAAAAGACCAAAACAGAAAGTTTTTTGCTGCAGCGAGATTGAAAGATAGAGCAGCAACCCAGAAAACAGAAAGTTTCTCGCTGTAACGAGAAGCTATAGTGTCATTCTTACTGCAGCAAAAATGCATCCTCGCTGCAGTGAGTTTTCGACCAATGTACCCTTCCAAATTAGAGAGTTTCTCGCTGCAGCGAGAGTGAAATACAAGGCATCAATGCAAAATTTACCTTTCTCCCAAAGGAAAAACCAACCTGCCAAAATGTCTAAACCAACATGAAAACACATAACAATTTCTCAAGGTTTAATATGTCAAGTTTCACATGCATTACAACCATAACCCATTATCCATCAATTTTCTATAACACACATATTTACACATATATATATATACATATATACCCATCATCATCATCACACCATCCCATCATCATCATCACCAGCTCATGCGCACTTCCTACTCGCACATGGCTGGGTCATCACCGGGTTATGTACACTCCCTACTCGCACATAACCGGGTCATCCTCGATTTATGCGCACTCCCTACTCACACATAGCCGAGTCAATATAATTACACAATATTATACTCAAGCATATATGTATATCAACATAATGCAGCCACATAGAAATCCATAATAATCACATTTCATAACATAAACCTTTTCTCAAAAGCTTTTTCCAAGGCATTCATTTTCATGAAAAATTGTATAAAATCATTCAAACACTTTGTCAAATCCATCATATTCCCAAAATCAATTTTGAAGGTAGTTCACTCACCAATTGATTGTAGAACCTTTAGTTGACTCAAATTCCCCTAATGATCCAATTGGAATGATGGTGCTTCCTTAAAAACTTAGGATCACATTAACATAAACAATAGATTACTTTACACACTATGAACTCTAAAAGCTATCTCTTAGCTAGTTTTCAATTGCCACTTTAAATGGCTATCTATGTTCACTATCTTAATCACTAAAAAGTAATGAACATGCTAAACAATAAAACAACTCATAAATCACAATTACTAGCCATTTTCTACAGCTAAAATCAAACTTGGTGCATCACTCACCCTAGGGTTCTTTTGTAGTTGGATTCTCTTCCAATAGCTTCCAAATCAATTGAGTGATTCTCTCTTTCTCTCTCTAGAATGCCCAACTAGTGAGAGAAAGTATGAAAACAAGATATTTCAAGGTTTTTGAAGTGAAAAGATGAAATAGCACAAGGGTTTATGGAAGGGTGCACCAAAAGCATGAAAATTGGAGCTAGAGAGAGAAAGTTGTGNCATCACTCACCCTAGGGTTCCTTTGTAGTTGGATTCTCTTCCAATAGCTTCCAAATCAATGAAGTGATTCTCTCTTTCTCTTTCTAGAACGCCCAACTAGTGAGAGAAAGTATGAAAACAAGATATTTCAAGGTTTTTGAAGTGAGAAGATGAAATAGCACAAGGGTTTATGGAAGGGTGCACCAAAAGCATGAAAATTGGAGCTAGAGAGAGAAAGTTATGGAAGTTTGAAAGTCAAGCTTCCATGGAGTTTGAAGAAACGTGAGAGAGGAGAAGGGAAAAAGAAGACCAGCTGCTGGAAAATTCAAGAAGCTGCTAGAAATTCAAGGTATTTATAGGCAATCTTATCATTTCCTTTAAATTTACGAAAATGCCCATCCACCAATTAACTTACTCTCCTTCAATCTTTTTGCTCTTTTAACACTGGGACAATATCCATAATGGTCTAAACATGCTCAGGTTCATAAAAACTTAAAATTTTAACTCGAGGTGAAAAATGACCATTTTGCCCCTGTTATGAAAATTGTTGAAACTTTTAGTTTTCTTCGTGTTTTCATCAGCACACATCATTTATATTGTCTTATGCCTATTTAGGCCTTAAAATATCATAAAACTTTCTTCTGGAAGCTTATTAGAAAAAATAACGAAACTACCCCTAGCCCATATTATTACAGCTATACTTAGTTACAAGCCTATAGAAGTTGGGGTATCACAAAAACATTCCCATTCATTTATGCCTAACTCTACTACTTGAATGTGCAGGACAAAATATATGTCAATAATAAATTAATAACTCAAAAATGAATATGGTTGGTTCAGAAACAAAGAAGACTTAGTCGACCAAGAAGTAAGTTAGTCGACTAAGAGCCTACTGCTAGAAATCTGGACTTCAAGATAGAAACAACTTAATTTACTAAGAAAGAAGTTAGTCCACTAAGAGCTCACTGTCAAAAACTAGGATCAGAAGACAAAGACAACTTAGTTAACTAAGAGCTCAGTTACTCGACTAAGATCATTATGCCAAAAAATTTGAATTGAGCACTAGAAGACAAAATAACGGCTAGAAACGGCTAGTTTTTGTCTCTATAGGTCAGAATTGATTTTGCAAGTATTTAAAGCCTCTCCAACAGTCAAAAACAAAAGAGAAAAGCCATCCATAGTGATTTTAAGCTTAGAATACCAAAAACCTTCTCTTTACACTTGTATTTCACTCTCATCCTTTGATCAAGTGTTTAAGCTTAGCTTTGTACATCTTAGATCAACTAGGTGATCAATTGTACTTCATCATTTCTTCATTTCTTGATTACTTAGAGTGTGCAAGGCACTCTAAGGGATTTATTCAAGCTTGGATTGCTTGATTGAGTGTAACTCAGCCTTGAAAAGTTAGTTGTTGGGTTTTGGTTGATCCCGTGAAAAACCATTGTTGTAGGTTGTGGTTGAGCCTTTGAAAAATCACTTTAGGTTTTGGTTGAGCCCATGAAAAACCATTGTGAAAGGTTGTGGTTGAGCCTTTGAAAAACCACTTTAGGTTTTGGTTGATCCCGGTAAAAACCATTGTGAAAGGTTTTGACTAAGCCTAGTAAAAGTCATTGTAAAGCTTGGTGAAAGCTTATGAATTTTTTCGTTCTTAGTGGATTGATTGGAAAATCCTTGGTTGAGCAATCAAGGTAGTGGATGTAGGTCTTTAACCGAACCACTATAAATCATTGAGTATTTTCTTTTTTGTTTTATTTTTCATTTTCATTCTTTCTAAAATCGTTTCTTCATCTTGCATCAAATTTCCCATCATTGATATTCAATTTGCTCCCAATTTGAAATCAAGTTTAGTAAGATCCAAAAAGTGTTATTCACCTCCTCTCTAACACATTTATTTGGGACCAACAAAACCTAGGGGATAACAGACAACATATTGTAATATTTTTCCCTATATCTTCACGGCTCCTTTAAGTCTTCATCTTCGAATTGTAAAATAACTTCTAAACTAATCCTAATTCTACTCTTATATGTAACTAATTACATTTTAATAAAGAACCGTCGTGGTATATCCTATGGGAGTTAGGTGATGAGAGAATTTTACAATCCCTGAAAATCAAGAAAAAAGCAAAGTGCGTAGAACCTATTTAATAGATAAATACCATGATAAAATTTATCCAAAAATCCACAATCATATTAAGCTTAGTCCATAATCATCCACATTTATCCATCCACATGAACATAAAATTAAAACTATATCCTATTCTAATCGTTAATCATATGAGGCATCTGAAATTATAGAAAGTCTTTACTAATCAGTATTAGTAATATTATCTATTCATAATCTTATTATAATTAAAAGTAAAATATTATTACAAATTAAAATGTTTTTAATCGTAATCTTTAAACATTTTTAGTAACTTTAACTAATCCTTTTAAATTAAAGATTTTGTGTCTTTAATTATCTAATCTCATTAAACAATTTAAATCTAATATTTAAGACAACATTATCTTTAATTATATTTAAGTGTTCCATTCGAATTTCTCTTCTTAAAAGAAAAAAATTAATTCATGATAATTACCTTGTCCATATTTATCATACTCTTGTATTTATAGGAATCAAATTCCTAAATTTATGAATATGATTAATTAAATTCTGATATCCTTATTTTAAGGAATCAAATTTCCTAATTTAAATATATCAAAATTTATCTTTCTAGAAATTTTCCATAAGATATTGTTTAGTGAAGTAGTATTTTTAATTACACCAATTTAGGTTGCAAATATAGACACCAAAATCTTAAAAACCATGACTTTACAAAATTCTAGCAGCACTGTACCAGTCTCGATTTTGTGGCTTATGGCACCAAATCAAGGAATTTAATTCCCAAATTTTAACCATGGTCAGCTAACATATGGACCCTTTTCATATTAAAATTTTATAATTTTTGAACTTGCGTTAGATATCCAAAACCCTAAAAAATCGTAGTCTATGTATTATATACATAGATGTAATTTTTAGGTTGCATAAGTGGCATTATGGTAGCATAAAAAAAAGGATTAAATTTCTTAATTTTAGTAATCTTTCTTGGCATCTTTTGAACATATTCAAACTTTAAAATTTATCCAAAAAGGTACAACAATTGCACAATTTTAGAACTCTTTGAAGATGACTTTCTAAGCCAAAGTCGTGACCTGAAACTACTGCTAGCAGTAGTGGTTTCAGCTACGATTTCATGGCCTTTCCTTCACCGTTTGCATCTGGTAAGCAATCATATTGAAACACTTTCAAATTTTTCAGAATTTTTAGAGACTTTTAGACTTTTGTTAAAGACTGAAAATCAAACCATATGCAAATTTGGACAAAATCGAATTCTGTCACCAAACCGCATCTTATTTCCCATGAATTCAAATCTTTTTCTTGCCAAATTCTTTTGTGCATCTCATGCACATATTATTCTACAAAATTAAGACACTTAAACACGATTAGTTGCTGAAATAAATAAGTATTAAAATCAAAAATTGAATCTGTGATAAACTATTTTAAAACATAATCAAAATTTAAAACTTACTTGATCTCTGCCCATGAATCACATCCAATCCGAATTGGAATTAAACAATAACAAGACATACATTTACATTAAAACGAGCTAAGGGAGGCTCTGATACCACTCTAGGAATAACATGATTAGAGCATCAACGCAGTGGATTAACAAAGATTGAAACAAAATAAAACATACCTCCTACCTTTGGATCACTTTTGGTTGTTTAATGCAAAGTTAAACATCATAGAAAATCAGAAAAAGGTTTCTTTATCTTTCCAAATGATGTCGTAATCAAATGGATTCCTTTTAATACTAAAAAACATGAACACCTTCTTAGTGAAAAAATCTCAGTCACTCAATTGTTTGGCCTCCAATGTTGCACACACAATTACAACGGGTCATTCTCAAGGAAATAGCTTCATGCCATGGGCTTGTGCTAGCAAGTGGACAACACTTTGTCTTTTTTTCTTCTTGAATTTTCAACAAAGAATCAATGGAGAAGTTTTCTGAAAAAACCCTCTCAAGAGTGGCGGCACTTAAGAGAAAAAACTTTTAGTTTTTTTTTCTTTTGTTGTTGTTTTAAAAAAGTAGGTCTGATGTGAAATTTATATCTAGATTTAATTTTATTATTAGACTTACTAAAATTTACAAAATAAGTCCTTAATATTATAACAATTATAATATTTAACTAATGCCTAATTAAACTCCTTTACTTAGGTTTTTAGTAGTTAAAACCTAGAATTTGATTTGTGTCTAACATAAATCATCACACTCTCAATTGAATCCAAATTGCAACCTTTGTGTGTGACGTATTAGGTTCCTAACATATTGGTAATGGAATTGAATTATAATTTTATTAATTAATTAATTTAAATTAATCATATTCAATTTTAAATTAAGTAATTCAATTTCATAGACCAAAATTAGTATCAAACAATATATCATAGCCACCCAATTGTTAGGAGAGTCAAAAGATTTTTTGACAACCTTTCAGTGTATAGTTTATTAGTATAATTCATTCCTTCATCATATATCTCAGATATGATAAGAGCTTGGTATAGTGCCTACTCTTATTTACCTCCATATTTATTCTTACAGTTATATCATTAGCTCTATGGAGACTTATGAAACTCATTTTATAATATCCTAATCACCTTAACCAAGGATTTGATTCAGTTAATATCAACCAAGAACTAATGAGATATTTCACCTTGAATCATTTGTGGTGATGATTCCTATTTTTACCACTCATTTGCCTTCATATGCTTCATACTATACCCAAAACATCTTGTTTTGGCATCTTTGGCTAGGCACCTATATGAATGAAATCAAAGCATAGTATTCCTTATACAAGGTAACCTGGTGTCTCAAGTCTAGGGAGTAGTTACACAATTGATACATAAGAAGTATTGCATAGATACTTAAGTGAGGTACCAAATGCACTTCTCATGACGGGTCATGTTCAGTGAACTCGCTCTCCCATGGCAACCACCCACATGCTAGTTTCAAGTATTTATATACTTCAACCTATAAGAGCAGTTGCTTACTTTACAAGAAAGGAACATAACATATGCTGATCTTTAAGTATTATTGATGCCCCGTCTCAATAATACAATGATCAAGAACTTTTAGGAATAATACTTTGCTGCATAAGGATTTCATAATTGTATCCCAATACAATTCCTTTACAAGGCATATATAGTTCCATGGGCTTTATCTATATAAATTCAAAAAGTAATTAAATCATAAACTTATGGATAAAGAACTACCTCAATGTTATTATGAATAACAAAATGTCATACATGAATATCTCAAAATTACAATTCCCAATCAACCACAAATTGGCTTGTAGGGCTCATACTAAAATTACCAATTACGCTTTTTCTGATGAAATTCCAACAGAAAAATCCATCAAAATTTTTTTCGATATTGTCACATACTGACAAAATTTTTACTATTACCTACGAAATTTTCTGTCAGTAATGACCTCTTTTTTTTTTTTAGTGCTTGTTTAATACAATACATAAGCTTATTGGGTGAAACTCACTCTAATGCTCAGGATTAGGATTCTTAGGTAACAAAACAAAAGTTGTAGAAGTTACCCCTTTCGGTGAATTCCCTCCATGAAAACAATAAGTAATAGCTTATAATAAATCACCAGAAATTATTTCCCAACAATGCTGATAAAATAATAAAGAAAATCCATCTTACCTTGTAACACTATTTTTATCAATATTAAAAATTGCATCTCTAACTTCCTGTAAGGTTGGGTCTACAAATAAACAGATTGAGGCACTTTTTTGTGAGCAGTTGCTGAAGAACTTAATTTGCAAATGATATATATATATTCTTCAATAGATCTTGTTCGTCCATTCTCATGGCATGTACTTTTTTCATCCTAAAAGGATCAACTATCCACGTGCATGATGCATATGTATCCCTATAAACAAAGATTTCCAAATAGATTTTAAGTGGATAACATAATCTTGCCATTAATACCATAATCAATTGGCAGTATAAACTAGTTTCTCATTTTTGGCCTGAATTTTAACCTTAAGCCCTCTTCGTTTTCACCCCTCAAACTAAACAATGTTTGAGCATCACTCTTACAAAAAAAAATTGTTTGAGCATCAAAGCTGGAGGCCATAAAAAGACAATTCATTCTTGAAGCCAAAAGCCCAATACAAGGACATATTCTTGCTGAATCATGAATAAACTTTTTAGTATCTGATTCAGTTCTTTCACACCATCACAGCAAAGCGTGGTTGGTATGGGTAGGAGCCCCTAAATAGATACTAAGCACGGTATGAAGTGTTAAATTACATCCCCGTAATCCTACCTGTGGTACCACGAGACATGGTTGTTCCAAAAGAAACAAAAATGAAAAAAGACCTGAAATGCAACAAGGTGAGCCATTAATGTTTACAGTACACAAAGAAGCATTGATGAGGCTCGCCTTGGTTGGGATTGGAGGGTTATATTTAGACACTTCATACCGTGTTTGGGATTTATTCAGTGGCTCCAGCGATATCATTTATATAATGCCTTGGGCTAAGCCATAAAACTTGTAGACTTTATTATCAGTTATGTTTCGTATATTATTGTTATTATGTATAGCTAAAAATAGTAGGAATCCAACCTGCATAAACTTTGTAAATTATGTGCATATTGGCAAAACAATAGTATGTTGGACATTTTCAACAATAATAATGAAAAAATGAAATGAAAAAAGTTCTTTGAATAATTATGATTGCTTAAGAGTTGTGTTTTTACAAATAATTATGTTGGAAAACAAACAATTATATTTGTTAGAAAATAAACAATTGTGACTATTGGAAATAGACAATTGTGTTGTGTCTATTGGAATCGTCACTTAGGCCTATAAATAGACTTTCTTATGGGACAAAAGAAGACACAGAATAGAGAAAACAACAATCTCTCTTTCATTTCTTAATATTCTTCAGATTTTTTTAAGATTATTTAATTATAGAGAAATTTTATATAAGTTACGTAATCTTGTCATACACTGGTGAATGTTCGATAAATTGATTTTATTAGAACAAAACACAAACAATCAATAGACTTCATTGTGTATTTGAAGTTTATACGTCAGTAACTATTTTACACATTATAAGTGGGGACGAATAAAATCTTAAAGAAAATGGCATAGACACATGCCTTGAAGCCATTTCCTAACATTTCCTTATTTTCCAATTATGTGCTCTAATGAAAAAATGAAAGGAAGAAAGTTATTTGAAAACTTATGATTGTTCAAAAGTTATGTTTGTTCACATAATTATGTTGAAAAACAAACAATTATGTTTGTTGGAAAATAAACAATTATAATTGTTGGAAATAAACAGTTGTGTTGCATTTATTGAAATAGTCATTTAGGCTTATAAATAGACTTTCTTCTGGGACAAAAGAAGACACAAAATAAAAAACGCAACAATCTCTCATTGCTTTCTCAATATTCTCCATATTTGTTTTATATCATTTTGTTGCAGAGAAATCTTATAAATTTAGGTAATCTTGTCATACACCAGTGGATGCTCAATGGATTGATTTCATCAATGCAAAACACAATCAATCACTAGGCTTCATTGTATTTTCGAGGTTTATATATCAATAACTATTTTGTACATTATAAGTGAGGGCGAATAAAACCTTAAAGGAAGTGGCATAGATACACGCCTTGAAGCCATTTTTTAACATTTCCTTACTTCTCAATCATGTATTCTAACAATCTTAAGGTTTTATTTCGTTTCAACAATAATTGTTGTAAGTGAACACTAAGGGAATTGGCTTTTGATTTTTATGAAATTGGACCGAGTTGATGTTGACAAAGAAAATAGTAAAATGATTCCTCATCGAATTACAAGATAAGTTTTCTTTCCTTACTTGATATGCTTGATATTGTATGTGATATGCATGAAAAACGTATGTTAGTTGGAAAGAAAGATATTGTTATATTTATATACGATCTTGATAAAGATAAGGTTATTGTTATGTTTTCTATAATTGACAAACTTCCCCCCTCATGGAGAAATATTAAAAAATTTCTAAAGTATAAGAAAGAGTAAATGCCTCTTGAGGATCTTGGTAATCATGTTGAATAAAAAAAGATTGTTGCAACCAAGATGAAGTCACAAACAAGATCAGAAAGATAAAGGTTCTAAAGAAAAGCATCTTGTGTTGGAAAAAGTCCATGTGATAGAAGACAAACCATCAAGATCCATGTGATATGTGGGCATATGGCATTCCTATTATACATTAAATTATAATGATGCCAATATGTAAATACCATCAAGGTCTATGTGATGGAAGACACAAGGTGTGGGCATGTAATACTCATATTATACATGAAGGTATAATGGTGTTAATATGTAAATATAACATCTTGATAAATGGTGCATTCATATTTTATCATCGAAGGTATAAAAGTGCAAAATAGATATTCTATATCTTTGACATGGCATTCCTATTGTGTAATAAAAGCACAATGATTCTTATGTGAACATATGCCTTGATGCGTTATTTGAAATTTCAATTGTACATTAAGGTAAAATATTGTCAATTGAGAAAGAAAGGAATGTGTGTAAGCTTGTAAAGTCCTTGTATAGATTAAAACAAATGCCTAAATGATAGCATCAAAATTTTTGATGAGATTGTGCTAGCTAATGGCTACAAGATAATCAATCAAATAAATGTATGTATAATAAGTTCCATAATGGTAAAAGTGTCATAATTTGCTTATATGTGAATGATATGCTAATATTTGGTACCAATTTGGAACAAATGGAAGACACAAAAAGGTTCTTGTCAAAGAAGTTTGACATGAAATATATGGGTGTGATAGATATTTTTCTTAATATAAAAATAATGAGAGACAATGATGGCATAACATTGTCTCAATCTCATTACTTTCAAAAGATTGTAATGAAGTATGGTAAGTCAGATTGTATACCAATGTCTACACCTTATGATTCTAATCTAAGGCTGGTACCCAACAAAGACAAGCCAATAGCACAAGTAGAATATGTAAAGGTAATTGGATGTCTAATGTATGCAATGACATGTACAAAGCCAGATATAGCATTTGTTGTTAAGAAATTAAGTCAGTACACAAGTAATCCAAGTAACTTGCATTGACAAGCAATAAAAAGAGTACTTAGGTACTTAAAGAAGACTCAATAATGGTCTTTGTTATAATGGATATCCATCAATGCTAGAAGGATATTCAGATGTTAATTGGATTACAAGTTTGGAAGATCATGTTCTTACTAGCAAATGGATTTTCATCTTGATAGGCGTGCCATGTCTTAGGGGTCTAAAAAACAAACATGTATAACAGATTTCACCATAGTAGTCAAATTCATTGCATTGGTTGCTATTACCAAAGAAGTCGAATGGCTAAGAAATTTACTCTGCAGTATACCTTTATGGCCTAAACCAATTTTTTAGTTTCTTTCTGTTGTGATAGTGAAGCAACTCTATTAAGAACGTATAATCAAGTGTACAATAGAAAGTCTAGACATATTGAATTGAGATATAGTTATGTTCGACAACTAATTTCAAATAGAGTGATCACTATAACTTTTATGAGGTTTAGTGAAAACTTGGTAGATCCTTTAACGAAAAGTCTTGCTAGAAATCTTATAAATAAGACCTCAAAAGGGATGAAGCTTAAGCTCAAAAATTAAAATTCACCCATGGTGGAAACTTGACTCAGCACTTGGTACAACGTCAAGTCTTAAGTTTAGTGAGACAAAGTACACCATATATGTATGTGGCTGCTAGCACTATAATATGATATATAATATTTCATCTCAAGTAAAGTGCTAAGGTACCCGTAATGGTGAAAAAAGGATGAGTTATATACTCTTATAAACCCATAACATAAATTTGTTAAAATGCTTTAGTTACGAAGACATTCTTGATAGGATCTATTTATGTGAGTCTGAAGTGTGGTCGTTTTTACGAGCTCAAGAACTTGGCTCTAACCACACTCATGTAAAGAGGATACTGATACATGGCCATAAAAGCGTCACTGGATACTATACATTCATTAATGTTGAAATCATTTTGTGAGAACTGTTTGGTTAACCAAATGGAATTGCTGGTTCAAAGCATAGTCTACTATGCAATTTCGGTTAGCTTTAACATATTTCACTAAACGAAGGTTCAATCAGAATACACATTCATTTATGCAATCAATTTCCAAGATTATCAAAATTTTGGATTATTTTGAAAATAGTGGGGGATTATTCAACATTTTCAACAATAATAATGGAAAAATGAAAGGAAAAAAGTTCTTTAAACAATTATGATTGTTCAAGAGTTATGTTTGTTCAATTTGTTGGAAAATACACAATTGTGACTATTGGAAATGGGCAATTGTGTCTATTTGAAACAAACACAATTATCTGTTGGAATAGTAACTTAGATTTAAAAATAGACTTTCTGTTGGAACAATCACTTAGGCCTATAAATAAACTTTCTGTTGGGACAAAAAAGACACAAAATAGAGAAAACAACAATCTCTCCTTCCTTTCTCAATATTCTTCAGATTTCTTCTATATAATTTTGTTGTAAAGAAATCTTATAGAAATTAAATAATTTTGTCATACATCGGTGGATGCTCTGTGGATTAATTTTGTCAGTGCAAAACACAGTCAATCACTGTTCTTCATTATATCTTTGAAGTTTATATGTCAATAACTCTTTTACATATTATAAGTAGGAGCAAATAAAACCTTGAAGAAAGTGTCACTTCTTAACATTTTTTTATTTTTTAGTTATGTATTCTAACAGAGTGGCATCTCATGGTCACTTTTGCTAGAATTTAAGAGTTTAACCTTTCCTTCTTGTCAAAAAAAAAACAAAAGTTTATTCCATGTGTACTTTTCTTTTATATTGTCAGTTGGCCACTGTATCTTTGATGTAAAAGATTCACTTTCACTTACACGAGTAATTAGGAACAAAACAAAATGTCTAGCTAAACAACTAAATTAGTTTGACAAGGTTAAAAATCTTGCTAAAAAGAAAAGATCACCCATAATGAAAGGTATGGATTATGAACACACTATACACACGAATGAGTAAGCAAATTACAATTGAATTTTTCAAGCTCGTTATAATTTCCTTTTAATTTTTATTAAGGAATTAATCAACTGGAATTTGATCACGTTTATAAGCTTACTTGATTTTTTTGTGCAGAATAAAGCAAGTCAATCATTTTACTTGAATGTGCAAAAAAACATAGATAGTTAGGAACTAAATGCATAGCTGAGAAGAAAAATGCATTAAGGAACTAAATGCACATGCAAACAAGGAAAGAGGAAAAAATAAAAAAGAAAAGAAAAGAAAGGAGAACATTGAAACGACACGCTTTGGAAGTCCAGAGAGCGTGGGAAAGTAGCCGTTAGAAAGACACCTCATGCACCAAATTGTCACTAACCTGACCGTTAGAACACCTTCCCCAAAATTCAAAAAAAATTCGACCGTTGCGCTACTCCAACGTTTAACGCCAATCTTCCTCTGCTTTCCTTCATTTACCACTAAATCACATCTTCCGATATCTTAAACCGGAAACCAAAATCCAGAGACATTCCGATTCGATTTCTCTCTCATCAATCCCCCACCCCCCTAACCCTCCAAGAAGAAAATAAAAATTAAATCTCTCTGTTTTGAATCCGATGGATGAATCAAGTGGGACGATGATCGACGAGTTATACGAGTTCTCGGCGCCGCGTTTCTTCGACTTCCTAAGAGGGGAGTCGGAAGAAGATACGGGCAAAGCAGAGCTCTGGTTCGAAACCGCCTTAAGCTACGCCCCTTCTCGTATGTTCTTTCCCTTTTTGCCTTCCTCTTTCTTTCTTTTTTCTTTATTTCTTAACTGCAAAATTAATAGAATTAAGTACTCTTCAAAGAATATATTCCTTGAATCATTTCTTTTCTCTGTAACTGAATCATTTTTGTCGGCGGTTCTTGATTTTCTTGGAATTTTAGGTTTTTTAGTGTATTTCATTATTGATTAGTAAATTGTGATTCCCGATTTTAACTATCTATTACTGAATCGTGTTCCAAAATTGTAGGGCTTGAGGACCTCGTAATTAGGGGAAAAGGGAAAAAAATTTTACCATATAATTCGAGTATGGTTATTTCCACTATTACTGAATCCCGTTCTCCCACATCTTTTCAAATGGTCGAATAGGTCACTGTTGAATGATGGTTTCATCGAGGAATGATTTGTGTTGGGTTGCTTAGATAAGATAGCCAAAGAAAGGAAAAGTGATATGAATTGAACTATTCATCATTTCTTCTCTCAAAATATTTACTTAAATGAATTAAGCACAACCTAATTAGGTTAATCTTCAAGGATTTGAAGTTCAAATTTAATCATGGAGTTTAATTCAGTTTCCATATATTATCTGCAACCAAGCAAAACTGTTGCATTTTCTATCAAGGAGAAAACTGGAGATTTCATTTCCTTTTGGTTTATTTCCATAATGCAGCTTTTATGGCTAGAATCAAGGCTGGTAATAGATCCTTTCAAGTGGAAAGTCTCTGCAATTTTAGTGAAGCGGATCAAATGCAGAAGGTGGAATTACTTTATCCTTACTAAATTCAATAGCTTATAAAGCAATTTCTCTCACTCAATTTGGTCATGGTGAATGTACTATTGCTGCAGGCTTCGGAATCATCAGAAGAAAAAGCTCCCAACAGTACCTCAGAAGAAAAAGCTCAATTCGAGCCCGTGCCTGATAAAGTGAAGGAAGATGACGTTAAACCCTCAGAGGCAAGGGTTGAAATCAGTCAAATTGTCACTCAGGTAATTAGCGAATTTTTTTTTTATTCATTATCTTACAGATTATTCTTCTGTTTTCTCATGGGCATAACTGTGCCGCAGATTGCTAATGATAATAAAGACAAGGAAAAATTAGGGACTGTATGTGGTCAAGAGAATGGAAGGTATCTTTGGATTTTGCATATTGTCAATACTGATGAAGTTCCATTTATTCTCGGATTCTCATAATTGTATTTTTCGTTCTTTTCTGTTGATTTTTCAGTGCCCTGGCCAAAAAAGTGCCTTCTACTGTAACTGGTGATAAAGAGAAGAGCAAATCTTCTGTGCAAGTAGAAGTTGAAGCTTACACCCCTAAACCATTGATGAATATTCAGAAAAAACTGGTGAGTGACCAGAAGAAGCACCAGACAGCTAAAAAGATCGCTAGCATGGTACGGAATCCATCTGCCTTGAAGCCAAAAAACCAGTTACAGGGCAGTACTGGAACTCCCAATTTGGCTCAAGAAAACCAAGCCGTTAAACGTCAGAAACTAGACGGAGGGAGATCTAGACAGGTATCTTATATGCTCTCGTCCTTTTGCATGTTAACTACAGTTGTTTTGTAATTTTTATCTGAAGTTTTGTCACTTTGTTGCTACCCTTCTATATCTCAGATCCTAAATGTAAAACCCCACAATTTTCCCCATAAGTCAAAACTTGGTATTACCAGTGGCAGTTCCAACTTGTGCTCTTCTACTGCTAAAACTTCTAACAAATTGGAAAGAAAGGTGTGTTTCTCTGTGCTAAGTTGCTTCATTGCATTTTTTCACTAACAATTGTGAGTTGGTGTTAAACAATCGGTTTATTTCCCTTGAAGGTTTATGTTCGAGAACCAGCAGCACCTTTTGTTTCAATGGCAGAAATGATGAAAAAATTTCAATCAAGTACCAGAGATTTGTCGCTTCCTCAAAGCTCTCTGTCACATGTAAATAAGATACCTGGCTCCAACATGGATTTGGTTGTTTAATTCTTTTCAGTTCCTTTTTCTTCTTTCACAAAATTCCCTATGATTAATCAGGATGATGCTATTTCTGCTCAGATGAAACCTATCAAATTGACAAGGCCCAAAGAACCTGAATTCGAAACAGCGCAAAGAGTGCGCTCGGTAAGAGTGAAGAGTACCGCGGAGCTTGAAGAAGAAATGATGGCTAAAGTTCCAAAGTTCAAAGCAAGACCATTGAACAGAAAGGTGCCTAATGCTTATCCCATCTATGATTTCCAGCTTTTATTTGGTTTTTCTGAATCGAACTGATCTTTCTTTGTTCTTTACAGTTAAAGATATTTATAATAAGTTGTAAACTAATTTGTTTTCCATTTCCTTCTCTCGTGCAGATTTTTGAAGCTCCAACACTACCTGCATTACCAAGAAGTACTCCAAAGCCTCCAGAATTTCAGGTAAATAGGTGGCAGCATGAGATGAAAACTTGAAGACAGTCTTTGCTAATCAGACTAAAAAAGTTTATTTGTTTCAGGAATTTCATTTTAAGACAATGGAAAGAGCCTATCAGGATGCGGAGACTTCTTCAGTAGCTTCAACAGAGGTTTATCGTCAGGTTTGGAGAACTATATCTTACATTTGATTCACTTTCTTTTGGAGACCCTGAACACTTACCTTTCTCTCGCTTTTTTCCTCATTCCTTTTTGGTTCACTACTTTCTGTAACAGAATAATCAGTGGAAACCTCATCTCACAGAACCTAAAACACCTGTACTTCAAACATCGTTAAGGGCGCGGCCTCCAAAGGTCAAAAGTTCTATTGAACTTGAACAGGATGAACTTGAAAAAGCACCTAAATTTAAGGCAAGGCCATTGAATAAAAAGGTACTCTCTCGATCACATCAATTCTGCTCGGTATCTAGCAACCAAAACCTTCAGTAATACTAATTTTTGCTTGTGTAGATATTTGAAAGCAAAGGAGAATTGGGTATCTTCTGTAATGCAAAGAAACAAGTGACTATACCTCAAGAATTCCATTTTGCGACAAACGAGAGGATACCACCACCAGCAGTTACTGATTTATTTGAAAAGGTAGTTGTACAAACGCACCAGTTATTTATTCTACTGGTCCTAGCACATAAAATGCAAACATATAGCATGTATGATAGATACCTCTCTACTAGTACTCATTACATTTTTTTGTTATCCTTTACAGCTTTCTCTGAAGTCAGAACCTAGCCACGATCCAATTCCAAGAAACACCATTCTCAATCCATTCCATCTCCAAACAGAGGTATTCTTGTTTTTTTCATTCTCTTCAGGATGGTATAATACTAGAAAAAATGGAGAGTTGTGCTTTAACAAGTCCCAAATGGACGTACTTCAGGAAAGAGGAGCTGAGAAAGAAAGGAAGTTTGTAATGGAAATTATAGAGAAGCGATATGAAGAGGAAAGAGCCAGGGTTCCCAAGGCTAACCCATATCCTTACACGACTGACTACCCTGTGGTATGTTGGTTTCTTTCATGTCTCATTTCAATGCTTTAGTTACACATAATTATAGAGAATTGAGTTAATGGTGATAATTGTGCAGATTCCTCCAAAACCAGAACCTAAGCATTGTACAAAACCAGAACCCTTCCAACTGGAGAGTCTGGTGAGGCATGAGGAGGAGATGCAAAGGGAGATGGAAGAAAGACAGAAAAAGGAGAAAGAAGAAGCCCAAAAATTAATCTTCAAGGCCCAGCCAATTGTGAAAGAGTAAGAGTGATCCACAATTTGTGATTTGTATTTATAAAGTTAAAAGAAACCTTGTAAATTAATCCTTTCAATTTCTTGCAGGGACCCAATTCCTGTTCCAGAGAAAGTTCGCAAGCCTCTGACACAAGTGCAGGAATTCAATCTCCATGTTGATCATAGAGCGGTGGATAGAGCAGAATTCGATCAAAAAGTAATTCCCAGCTTAATTGGATCAATAAAATAAGCCTCTCTTGTATTGCCACATGATAATCATTCTCATTAAGGATTCCTTTTTTACAGATTAAAGAGAAAGAAATGATGTACAAGAGATACAGAGAGGAGAGTGAGGCTGCTAGGATGGTATGCATGCGCACACATAATCTTCTGTCCTACATTATATAGTGTCTGTCTTGAGAATTATAACAACATTATTCTATATATCGGCAGATCGAGGAAGAGAAGGCATTGAAGCAATTGAGAAGGACGATGGTTCCCCATGCTAGGCCCCTTCCCAAGTTTGACCATCCTTTCTGCCCACAAAAGTAAGACTAGTAGTATTGCAGCATTCTTGTTTGGCTGGCGAGTATCCTGAATTGATTATTTTAATGTGTGTATGTATGGATGATAACATTGGCCAGGTCTTCCAAGGAAACAACAAAACCGAAATTACCAAATCTACGTGTTCTCCAAAGAAAAGAAAGGAGGAAAATGATGATGACGGCTGCTGCAACTTCCAGTCCCGCCACGCTTATGAGATGAGGATTGTTTGGTTGATGGACAAGGCTGCGTGTGTGTGCGTTCAAGAACTTTTGAACCCCTGTGAAACCACCATTATTAAACTTTTGCAGGTTACACTTTTTGAACCCGTGTAAAATTTCCGTATTAAAAGCAAAAAGGTCAAAACAATCAATTCTTTGTATCATTTATTCCATTAGACTCCAGAAATGTAACGTGTTCTACTTGGAAGGAATGTTCTACAGACAAATTGCATGTTGCATATTCTTCAAACAAATTGCACCGCAACTTGTTTACTCATATTGAAAATAATTGTTGAAAGAGATATATCTCACAATCAAAGCAGGTTAAGCAAATTGTATGGAAACATGTATATAGCCCGTGTTAGCAATCTGAAGACAGTTACTGTTCCCTTTTTGTTTTATCATCAAACAATTTAAACTAAATTTTCCTATACATAATAATAAAACTGTTACTTCTACCATCCTCGGAAATCTCAACTCCATTATCCTAAATTCTACTTCACCCAAGAAGGCAGCAACTCAAACAATGCTTCCATCAAACGACCAGACACCTCTCGCTCTGTATATTTACATACAACTCATCTATGAATTATCAAGCCAACGTTGGCACAAATTTGCTAGCTAGTTTGCTTCTGCCGATATGCTAGAATCTGAAACACCAGAGGAAACAAAATAATGATATTCAGACTTGATTTTATTCAAAAACAGTTAACATTCTTCACAAATAATAATATAGACAGAAATGATTGTGACCCCTTAATTTAAGAATACTACATATGGATATGATTAGGAGCTATTCTCATATAAAGCTTGAAGAATGCTACAAGACAGAGATAATATCAAATACCAACAAATGTACTAACCAAATGATTTCTTCCAGAACTGCTCTTGACTTTGAGCCCTGCCAAAGTTTCTTGACCTTCCAAAATTTGTAGCGCATCCTCTGAGGTCAAAGGAGTTGGGATGGAGTGGTTGTCATCAGTGTTGTATTGTCCCTTTACCATTAGTATTTCTACTTCTTCAGCTCGCAATGGTGTCTGGAGAGCAATGTACTGTGCAACATAATCACTATAATTTTTAGACAGGCATCATAGAAGTTGAAGCCTACTAAGGAAAAACATAAATGATAGATCCTTAGAAATAAGGGAAAAAAGGGTTGGAAGAGCAGTATAACATCAAAAATGCATCCAGCATACAAATAAGTTAAAAATTGAATGAGTTAAATTCACGTCAGAATCTTAAGTGGATCCAAACCTTACCTATATGGGCACAGCAATTCAAACCCTATGTATTAAGGTGACTGGGTTGGATTTGCGTCAATTGAAATCAGTTGCTCTCACATCAGAAATTAAATGGAAGCCGAAAGCAACTCAAACACTATGTAAGGTGACTGGGTTGGATTGGGTCATGTGAAATCAGATTTTGCCCAATTTACATGCCACTATCTTTCTATATAATTCATTATACCCATTCAACCAATGCAAGTCAGCATTTGGAGAATGTCAAGGCTCATTAAAAAAGGTCATTTTCCTAGCATCTACCTTCAGCTACACAAAGATTGAGACAGTCTACATATTAAGCTGGTGGGAAAGAAATCTCACTTCGCATAGCTGCTTAACTGACAGACTGGGCCGACAACAAAGGTAGGGTTGCTGCAAACTGGATGTACTGTGTTCATCCACAGATATAAGCTTGAGATGAACATCCAACTGCAGGCAAAGAATATGCTTTAGTTATACAAAATGTGGAACTGCATACAGAATGGGGAAGGAGAAAAGGGAAAAATGAAAAAGAAAAGGGGGTGGGAGGGCAGAGAGCACAGAGAGAACAATCCCATAGCAATAGTGGCAGCTTAATACCAGTGATTGACCTAATCAGAAATCATAAACTAATAAAGAGTCCAACAATGTCCTATCATACCTCATCATTGCTTTCCTCCAAGCTCCGCAGGTACTCTACCAGTCTGCTTAAGCGAGCACGAGAACTCTTGCCACTGCCACCGCCAGAATTTCCATGTCGAGTGTGACTCCGAGCACCACCTGCCCCCCAAGCAAGCTTGTCTGTGTTCCAGACAAGCCCAGGAGAAATTCCTCTGCTGTCTCTAGACACCTCTGTATCATTTTCAACACAGCCACCATCTGAGTTTACCACTGATGAAGAAGGCTGGGATGGCCGAATTCCAGCCCGTCTTTTGCGCCTTCTCTGCCTCACTTCTGTGCAGCGCTCATCAGTGGAAGATGAATCTCTGCCTCCATTGTCATCATTTTCATCCTCATTGTCTTCAGATCCTTGATGCTCAGCCCCTCGAGAGTTCCGTCTCCTACGTGGATGAGTACTCCGATGATTGCGTTGTGACCTAGTCATAAAGCCACCTGTGCTCTCTTTACCAAGACTACGTCGTTTAACGAGTGCTTCTGATTGTCTCTGAAATATTTGGGCAATTGATGCTTGAATCTGGACGACAAAACATTGGGACAACCATTTGGAAGAACAGAGAATATGTGTCAAGGTCTTGAGCTTATAATAGTCCAATGATAATTCTCAGAACGAAGCTGTGAAGAGGGAAAAAAGGGTACCAAGCAATCATCATTTAACAGTCTATCCAGGTCACTATCTAGGACAAGGAATTGAGTTCTTCCATTTTTGGTATGATATCCCAGATCAAAGTCAAAAAGACAAATTGCAACAATAACACTTGTATCTGCTTTAATAATTATACAATTGCATAAATGAATGCACATAATGCAAGTAACATCAGGAAATTCATGTTAAGCATGTTTCAAGCCAACTGTATGAACAGAAATCACCACCACTATCTTCCAGGACTCTTATGTAGATCTAGAACATAGGATGATTGACCATAACCATGAACACAAGCACAGTAGTGAAAAATAAATGCATGTAGTAACAAAAGTACAATATATCTGACCTGCTTATTGCGAGTCCTTTCTTCTTCATGAAAAGCCAATTCCTAAGACCAAATGCACAGTACCAGTATTTGATTAGCAAGATCATGATGTAAGAAAGTGATAGCAGCATGAATAAAAAAAATACCTACTGAGCAAGCAAAAAGTAGAGAAAGGAAAGAACGTATACCTCCTCTTCATACTTATCAATATCTGGATATAAAGCTGCAATTAATGCATCATAGTTTGGATCATCTCTGAGAGAACGTCGACTTGCACAATGTGTACGGCAAGCCGGACACTCATTGTTCCTGCAATCAAAATCAAGTAAGCAATTTTGATTCTATGAGTCATCTATCCATAAAATTTTCAAACATTTACAAAATTAACCCAAACAAAGGCAAGACAGTAACAATCCATTTATAACATACCCCAGTCGCATTGATTTGTCAATGCATTCTCTGCAAAAACGATGCAGACATTCCATTACAGTTCTTGTTTTCTTTATGATTCCTGTACACACAAAAAGAATAAATAATGGTCTTCTACCAGATTAATGTCCCGCTATGGATGATAGGAAAATCTGACTGAGCTAACTAATCACATGAGGGTGTCAGAGCTTGCTTCTGATCAAATTCCAGAGCTAGCTAACAAACTGCAATGCACTATAAATACCTCAAGCAATAACCAATGGGATAACTGCTGATTACATAACAGCAAGATTAACAGTAGACTAACAAGCATACCCTGATGCAATCAGATATAGCAAACATCTGTTTCCTGTATGTGTCTCCATAATTAAGTATAAGCAGAACATCCATATTACATGTGTGAATACAAATACTATAGAATTACCCTTTCATGGTTTTTCCTTCAGAGAAATCATCTTTGTATATTTATATATATTCAACTAAATTCTGTTCTATAGACATGATAGGTCTAAAATATGACTAACCAACCTCCCCAGCTACAATTTACCTATCCCAAAAAGTCCCCAAATTGATAAGTGCTTTAATAATACATGCTCATATGATCTAAATTATCTGCATTTCTTAAGTAATCACTTCTCGTATTTCACTAAGGCTACATTTGTTTTGCAGTAAAATGTTTTCGAAAAAACATTTTCAGGAGCTAAGGCTGTTTGGAAGACTGAAAACAAAATCAAAATGGAAAACATTTTACAGGTCAACGGGAAAAAGACCCGTTGACCCCCGTAAATTGTCTTATGCCTTGAAAGGGAGCAAGACAATTTCCAAAAAACAAGCTCCCTCTCTGTCCCGACCTTCTTCTTCCTCTCCCCTCCTTGTGTCGCAACCCTCCCTGTCCCAATCCATTTTCTCTCCCACTTGATCTGCTACTTCTCATTCCTCCTCCCACCATTGACGGCAGCATCACAAGTCGTCTTGACCAGCAACCTTTCCTTTGTTTCCTTCTTTCCTCTCTTTCTTTCTTTCTTACTCCTTTTTGGCTATCAAAACTCTCTCTCTCTCTCTCTCCTATTGCAGAGGCCACCAGTGGCCTGAACCTCCCACTCTCTTTACTTTCCTCTTTTCTTTCTTTATCTTCCTTTTCTTTTCCTCTTTTTCCTTTCTTTTTCTCAAAAGAAAACTCCTTTTTCTTTCAATAACCTTCCCCTCTCAAGATCTGTTGTCGGTTTGAAGAGCTTGGTACAAAAATTCAAAGCCAACCACAAATACTTCAATGAGCAGTACTATCTACCCAAAGAGCAGATCTCTAATTTTTAGATCCCAAGATTCAAGTTATCATATCAGTTTGAGGCTTAGAGACTAGTTTACTATAGTTAATCCCTCAAAAATAAGTTTTTTTTATCATGTACGTAATTTGAGCAATCTTTCCTTTTTTTTTTTTTCCTATTGCATTTGGATAATATTTGTTGAGTTTAATTAAATTGGTAAGGTTTTTTTTTTTTGAAAATGAATAGTGGAAAATATTTTTCATAAGACGATCCAAACAACAGAAAATATTTTGAACAGTTTATCCAAACAGCAGAAAATATTAGATTTTCCCACATATAAAAAATTTTCCTTCAACAAGTTATTTTACGATTACCAAACGAACCCTAAAAACCATGTTATAGAATTTAGATTTACATAACATCAAAATCCCTTTCTCCTAATCCATTGAAAACATCAATAGAAAGACATGACCTGAATTTAAGCACCCTGAGTCAACAATCTTCATTTATCTTTCTTCTTATCTTCTCAACTTTAGATCTTTTAAGGAGAATCCAGATAAACAACTTTCTCCCTGGTTTTCTATATTAATTTATAGGTACTTGCCCACTCATGGTTAGAAAACTTCTTAAAATTTCATTAATTTTAGACTAAATCTTCTAATAGCATTAAGCAGAACAGTGACAATACTTTCCAACTCAAGCGATGTCAGAAGGAAAAATGAAATGACCATTATGCCTGATAGAATATTCAGCAAAGCATAACTCTATTCGAAGAAAAGGGACGGGAGGGATCTATCATTTGGGAATGAAATTTAAACAATCATGTTTAAAGTCACATTCAGTTATGTACAATTAAACTTTATATTTCATTGTAGGACACATTCAAATTAGATTGTGGATTTGTTCTGGTAATTCATCTTTAGTTACACAAAAAGCCTCATTTTAACTTCAGCACAAGCTAGAGAGAGGGGGAAGACAACATTTGAATTGTACAAAAACCAAGCAAAAAAGAAGATCACCATCAGACATTGCAACTGGAAAAATTCAACATGAATCTTAAACATTTAAGAAAGAAACCTCTCTGTTTTACATAGATATCAGGTAAATAAGACACAATTTGTTAATTAATACTACAATATGTGTATAAAACACACAACAATCAATTTGCCTCTTGCCCTTGTGATGGTTTATATGATTTTGAAAAGCAAAATTGAATAACAATGTATGCTCACAATAAAGATTTATGCTAATAGGATTCAAACTTTTAAAAAGGTCATGGGTTTGACCTCCACAGTATGTAAACAAATACAATATTTTTCATAAAGATACATTACACTCACATTATACATGTATCCCAACTCCTAACCAGACACATTCAATGGAAATACCAGAAGAAAAAATATCGAATGATAGGAAATTGAAGTAAATATTACCTAAACAAATTGGACATTGAACATCTTTGCGAATTTCTGGAAGTTCCACAAAGACAAATCTGGAAGAAAAACATATAATGTTATTAGAACTTTCTATCAAGTCATTTAATAGATATAAGTTGCAATATAAAATTCAGTGCATGTGCTTGAAGCTGGCAGCAAGCATGCCAGCAGAGAAATACATCTATTGCTATCATCAAGATAAGAAAATATTCCAATCAATGTGAAGCAAGTAAATATATGACTACAAGAATATTTGCACTGGATGGGTTTGAAGAGCTGGGTTTACCTACTTTAAAAGGGTAAAATGAATGTTTCCAAGCAATCATATAAGTAAAATGCCATAATGAGCAAGGAAATCCCAAAGTGTCAACTGACACTTTACAATTATTCTGAAAACACTATGAGAAAACAAAAAGAAAAAAGGTGTTATTTTTGTGTGCATCTAGACAGATTAAGGGTGTAAGAAATACAAGCAAGCCCTAAATCTACTCAGTAAAAGAATCCTCACATGTTCTATATATATTAATATATAGTACTTAAACTAACAAAGAAAAGAATGGTCAAATATTATGGTTTGTACATAAGACAACACTCCCTTTCATTGTAAGTTAGTACCCAACCTCTGATTCCTATTGGTGGCTAGAATTGAAAATGGAACACTACTTTTTAAAACCCTACTAGATTGTCTCCACTCTTACTTTCTTTCTTGCTCACAGAGCCATCAGCACCAAATCAATAAAATTGGTAGTAGTATTTTACTGAGATGATATTATTTGAAGAAAATTTAAAAGACCAGGCATGTAGGCACCACCCCAGTACCGCTATATGACTCTGTGACTCACTGCTTAGCAAAGTTAGGCTAGTGACTTATTAAGGTTTTATCAGATTCCATGGAGTTGAACACATATCACATAATGGAACACCAAAAATCAAGGGTGAAATAAGAGGGAAAAAGAACAAAAAATAAATCCAGAATCAAAGATAAAAGTGATTTGGTTTAAAATAAATCAAGCACATTATGGACGGTAGAAGGCAACCAACTACAAGTACACAAGCACATGTTAAGCTAGTATTTCTACAAGTTGGTAACGAGCATGCGAAGTTTTTTACTTGATAAACATAGGACCCTGCACCAATAAAGACAATAACAAGAACAAATTTCAGTATTTTCCAGCTTTATGTGGTTACGAGCATGGACAGCACAGGACACGGATCGTTGACATGCAAAATGCAATCGACTAAACGATGAAGAAATAAATCACAAAACACAATGCCATACAGCGACTAACATAAAAACCCAACAAATAAAACGCATATCCCTTTCTTTTTAACAGCTAAAACCACCCAAAACATAATACAGGCTCCTTAAAAAATAAAGAAAACAAAATCGCAGCACACCCAACTACAAAAGCAGAGCCAAAGCTAATTATGCAGCTAAAACTGGATTCAAAATTTATTAACGACAACAAAGCAAAAGAAAAAATGAAAAAAAAATTATTGGCAGAAAAAGAGAGAGAAAGAGTACTCGGGTTTCTCTTGAGAAGTAGAAGATTGGCTTCCATCAGAATCTGAGAAAACAGAATCCAACAATCGCAATCAACTTCAAAACACGTGTTTCCAACTATGCATCGACCTACATATGAAAATAGTAAAAAGGAAAAGGACGTTACCATCTTCATCTTCTTCATCTTCATCTTCGTTGTCGCCTTGGAGTTGTACTTGGTGGTTTTCGTCATCTGGGTCGTGTTTATGATATTGTTGTTGTTCTTGCTCTTGCTCTGGCTCGGGCTCTTGTTCTTCTTCCAGTTGCGTTGTCTCATCTTCAGGTTTGTGTTGGTCTTCTTCGTTTCGAGATTGCTTGGAGAGGCTTTGGTGATGAAGGCTGGACTCTTCATCGTCGAGATTCTCTGGCAATGACCGCTTCTGGGCTGGCATTGATGCCTTTGCTGTCTCGATTCTCCGCCCTTTTCCTTTTCTACCAGAGACACCCAGCCGAAGAAGAGGAAGACGACCCAGAGATTGTTCAGTTGGTTTTTTTTTTTTTTCTCTTTTTGTATGGGTCGATAAAAAGAAAAAGAAACAGTTGGGGAGAGATTTAGCTACTACTGCCCTTTTCTTTTCTTCTATTTTTTTTTCCTCTCTGTGCCAAGGCTCTAATAATGTTTATATTTAATTAATTAAGAAGAGATCAGAATCAGCTGTTAGAAGAGCACATGTTGGCTCGGTGGGCGGCCTTCTATCTCTATCTCTACTCTTCTCAAATGGCCTGCTTCGGTCATTTTATTCTTTTTCCTTTTCTTTAAAACGATTATAGAGGTTTCTAAAATTAGGGTTAAACCTTTCTATGTTAAAATAAGTTGGCATAATATTTTTAAAAAATTTTAATCATTAAAAAAATTAATTAATTAATTAATTTTTGATTATGTTGAATCTAGTATATATATTTTTATTTTAATCAAATAAATTCTTATAATTAATGATTAATTAACTATTATTATTCAAAATATCAATCGTGATCAAAAATAAAAAAAAGAAAGAAAAAAGAAAAAAAAAAGCATGTTGCATTGGTTTTTTTAACAATTAAGTTTAAATCTATTTTTTTAAATAAAAAATTTTACTATTTAATTCATATTATACATAATTGAGTTGTTTATTTCAAATGACATAATATTTAAAAAAAATCTTTAAACGATTTAGAAAATTTTAAATAAATCTTTAATCTTTTATTACATTTAATTAAGTTTATATATTTTCATTTTTAATTTTTATAACTAATAATTAATTGATTGTCATTAATCAAAATGTACGTTGTCATTCTGTGCTTATTTAACACTGATATGACATTGATGTAAAAAAATAAAAAATATCAAATGACCATATCATCATGTCATGTAATCATCTACTATGACATGTCGATATATATCATGTCAACACCACATTATATAAAATAGCAAATGACATATTAACTAATAATAGTTAATCAATCATTTCAAATTCATTTTATAGAAAAGTAACTAATTTAATATTAGCTCCTTCCTCATATGACTTAACGTTGTGAAGTTTTTTTAATTTTGCCTATTTTCATGATTTTCCATTAGGATATCACTGTTGCCAATTAGAAAAATCTTTTTTTAGTAAATAGTTCTGTATTTTGTTTTTTATTTCATTAAAATGGCAACAACAATAATTACAGAAAAAAAAAAAAAAGGGCAACTATCAATGTGAGGAAGCAATAAGCATGCAATATTCATGAAAACAATATTATCACAAAAGAGAACTAAAAATAAGTGAAACTCATCCTTAAATTTTTAGTTCTTTTTATTAATACCAAAAATACAAATCATGAAAAATGTGGAAAAACGCACTTTTATTTTTCTTTCGGTGTGGAAAATGGGAAAGCACTTTTGAGTTTTGGCAAGCAGCTAGGCACGCATGCAGGCAAAATTATGAAGAAAACAAAATTAAAAGCTATGAATGACGTGGGATCTCATGGCTCATCTGTACATACAGTCCACACTCCGCACCCTATTTTATACTAATCGTTTCAGTCGAACAATTGCTACTACTACGTTGGATGATAGAACCAAAACCCAAAAAGCAGTCCAGGTTTCCTCAACATTAACATGTTGTAACTTTGTTTATGCTACACTAAATTGAAGCGGCAAAAATTGGCCATAGCAGATGCGGCGTGGCCATACTCCAAGCCTGCCCACCTGCCCCTCTGTTGGACTCATAAAAATAGTGATTTTACACAGAAATAATCAGCTTTTTCTTTTCTGTCTTATTAAAGAGACATGGATTAGCTTCTATGATTTGATAACCCAAGACATGCTATTAAGGAATGTTAGAAAGGATTGGAAAGAAAAGTGCATGATGCACTATCTGTCTAGCTATAGCAAACATATACCCAGCAAGTTCTGCAAGCAAAACTGATGGGTGATGGCCGATGGCCGAGTAAAACTAGTCAGACAGTAATCAATTATAGAAAGTCATTCCCAATCATTTCTTTGTTGTGACAAACAGAGACCAAAGCAGATGTAGCAGAGCTGTAGGCATGTTAAATATGATCGTGATTATAACAGGTGGAACTTGGAAGTCATTTCTTGCGATGATAACAATGTAAGCAGTGCCATACGCTCTTACAAGTTACGGCTTACAAGAAACGTGAATAACCGAAATCAGAAACTTAAAAAAACAAAACATGTCAAAAACACACACATGACAGGTAATAACTCCTCCACCTCAAGACAAGCCAAGTGGTTGCTTATACTGGGAAGTTTCCTCCCGTGACATTAAGTTTGCCATGTGTGTTGTTTGACAGCAATATTTACCTTCGTCCTCCTAAAAAAGTAGATATCAGAGGCACATTGAATCATGAGTAACCCTGTCATCTTCTAAATTTCACTTGAAAGTCTTTGCTACTAACTATTAAAATGATTGTGATTATAACAGATGAAACTTGGAAGTCATTTCTTGGGATGATATTCAGGGACCATATGCGCTTCGTTCTTGGCATCTATTCTGAAAACACTGGCACAGAGGACTCTAACTTGGCTGAATTCTATGCTATCCACGAGAGCGACTCTTTGAATGCCATTAGCTGGGTCAACAACCATAATAAAGCTCCGTGGAGGATGAAGAACATCTTGAATGCCCTTGAGGTTTACCTACTCAACAGTGTAGGGATCTCCTTCAACAACATCATACGAGAAGCCCATACCTTGGCAGGCGGATTGGCCAAGGCAGGCGGTGATAAGAGCTTCAAACTTCAGATCCTACTTTCAGAACCATCAGAGAAAGGTGATTAAAATGCTCATTTTCAGTTGGTTATTTCTGGAGTTTATTTGCTCAGTTGATGTCACTGTTTCATTGATGTCTTAAAATGCTTCCATGCTCTGTTTCACTTCACTTTAACTTCAGAACGTAGCAGGCCTCTATCCTTTTGTAGCCTGCTACTATTATTCATGGCATGCTTGATCCCTCTTTTGTAAGTCTCCTCTTGCCAGACCTTTAAGTAATAAAACTATGCCTTTCAAAGAAAAAAAAAATGTACCCGTGAAGGCATCTTTGTCTAAATGAAATAGCAGCATTTCCCTCATTGTTTTCTCCAACACGGGCACCTAACCATATATAGGTAGAACCAGAATCAAGGAATGAGTTTTAGAGTAGAATTACATCTTGTTACATGCCGAATCTAGCTTGCAAAAGAGGAGATAAAGGGAAAAGGAAATCCATACAAAAGAAATTTTACAATCTTAATCATCCCTGACATCTCATACTGCAATGCAGAGTATGGATGCCCATGTCATTTGCTGAATTTGGGGAGGAATACCACAATTCCATCACCATCAGCTGTAAGATTACAGAAATGCATTTGCACTTATATGAGCTTTATATTTACATTGAGTAAGACGAAAGCTAAAAACAAATTTCAACAGCATCTGAAGTTCCTCAAACAATAGAAAATCTCTGGTTGGTAAACCACTAACCCTTCCCTTCATCCTCTTACCAAGAAGAGTTAAGACTGTAGATAATAGAAACAGAATAATTTGCATATAATTACCTTATACTTCTCCCTTAGGCAGGTGTAACCAAATGTTATTAGAAGCACAATCAATCATTCTACTGTAAACCTTGGAATCGGCTACCAGTTCTAGACCATGGAATCAGTTAATAGCAAAATAGTATGAGTGAACAAATATCTGAATTAGTAACAAAGAAGAATAAATGTTCAAGCACTCTTAACAAACTACTAAACATAGATGCAAAATGTATCCATGACTCCATTCTCTTCAAGACAAGTTCATTTTCACATGATTAAAAAAAAAAATCAACTATAATGACAATATATAACATTAAAGGGCATGATGATGGTCAAGGCAGTACATGCAACAATATTCTAACCCAGCAGCATAAATGAGTTATGTAGTTAAGCCATATATTGCATATAGCTAGAGCCATGACTAGCAACTCTTGCACCAATAAATGGATGCCAAACTGCTGTTGCCTCTTCTATTTGACCTATATACAGATCTGCAGTACATATATAATACAGAATGATAATATGACTAGCATTACATCCCTACAATGACAGAAGAGAGAGAGCATATATGCTGCAGAGCAAACAATTAGATCTCATCTGATCTGAAACTGTTCGTACGTGGAAGTTTCTTGAATAGTCAACTTAATCCTTCCCCTATCATCAACCTGCCCACAGATCATATCCTTCAACTGGGTGCCTGTTCCTTTGCGGCCTGAGCCTTCCCCATGAGATTCAGTGGAGTTCTTCCTCCGTCGCTCATTATGCCCAGCCAAACGCCTGCGACAACTTCTTTTGGCTTCATCAAATTCAGAAAGCACGTGGAATCTGCATCAAGTCAGAATAATCAGATAAACTTTTGTAAGAAATGGAAATTCCAATATATTCTCCTCCAATAAATTAGACATCGGAAAATAAAGATAGCATAATCAAATAGCAACAAAGCAAGTATATAGCATGTGACAGAAGAAGTCATCAGGCGGAGGTGCAAGGGTGTGTATGTGTTAGAGAAGAAAGAGTAAAATATCCAAGATATTAGTCAATAAACATGTTTTAATTTTTGGGAAGATGAAAACAAAAATCACTGTAATTGTAGTAAGGAAAAAAAAATCTTAGACATTGCAAGGTGAAAATAGCATCCAAATGCAACAAGCATGTACAAAGTGTGTGGCAGTTACTAAATTTTGAGTGCTTGTGAACTGTGGAGGGGAAGGAAAGAGTGAAAACGAAAGTTGGTATAATGTCCCAGCAATTAATAACCAAGCAAAGGAGGGAAAAAAGAACTTCATAAAATGAATAAAATCAACCTGAAAAGAGAGCAGTAGCAGTAAAATCCAAGATCATAAGCAAAGTAGATCAGACAAGTTAGTGAAATCATCTGAGTACATAGATAGAAAGGCAAAGTCAATGCATATTAAACAATAGACATGGAATATAATCTTCAAACCAGTCATGGATAAAAGAGAATAGCAAATCTACGAATACCAGTTAAATCAAGTTTTATTGCTTTAACGACATGTGTCCTGGTTTTTGCATACTCCTATAAAACAACATTATCCCAAAAATTGACCAAATATTCTGCGACTATTTAAATGAATTAATAAAAAAAAGTAATAGAATCAGAGTACAAGAAAACCAACAGCCTAAAATTGTAACTTGCAAAAGAATTATTCAAGATTTGTTCAACTGTTGTATCCTACCACTCTTTACTCAAAAGAGAATCTTCCTTTACCACTGAGAGTTGAAAAGGGGTGTGACTCTTGCTCAAGAAAAGCTACTGTAAAGCTTTAGCTATTGAGATTAACCTTGTAAATTCTTTTGAAGCAAGCATAAGAAAATTTGCAATTTTCTCGATACAAGTCAAACCAATTCAACTTTATTCAACAAAGCTTTCAAAATTTCCAACTTTTTGGGATCAATTACATGAATCATTAAAATCAGGCAAAATAAAGTTGCAAATTTGCCATAACAAATAAATAATCAATCATTTGACATTAATACTAACCAAAAAAACATGATAAAAAATCCAAAGGAGCAAATAAAAGAGCCGAAACCTGCTACATTGTTGACAAAAGCGCTGCCTAAATCCAGCCACGAGCACAACCTGAGCCTTGGAATGATGTTCACACACTTTATGCCTCCTATGATACTGCTTTGCATCACTCAGATCAGCCGTACAGTTCTCTGCCTGACAACACCTCATAGCACCAGCACCAGTTAACCCCTTCCTCCCAGACCCAGCAGCAGCAGCACTGCCACCAAGGACGACCACATTCTTCCTTTTCTTATCATCATCTTCCATAGACCCACCAAATTGCAGCTCACTCCCATCATCATCAGACTCCATATCTGCCTCCCTTTTCACCCCCTTCCCCATCTTTTGCTTCCCTCTTGCTTCCATCTTTCAACAAAATTAGTAAAACTTTTAACAATAATAAAGAAAGAAAAAATAGTACAAGAAAATATATACGTACGCTACTTACACAAGTACTATCTGTGTGAAGAGAGTGAAAAGAGCAAAAAAGCAAGAAAGAAGGAGAGGAAGCCACAAGTAAGAGAGGCGAGTAAAAGGATGAGAGAAAGAGTGGATGAGTTAGGACCACAAGCTCCATTTTGTTTCCTCTTTGCTGGGTCTTTTATGCGTGTGCTTGGTTGTGCACAGGGGAGGCTGATGAAAATAAGAAATTACTGAGAAAAGTCCTTATTATTTTTTCCATGTGTGCTTATTCTCGTGAATGGTGGGGCCCCGCAGTAGTTATATTATGTTGCAGTAATGAGTGGAAGCGTGATTGGCTGTTAGGTTTGTGTGGTTTGTTCTGCGGCGTCTCAAATTATTCAGGATGACAATCTTCTACGTGTTGCTTTGTCTATTACTACTTTGCATCCGTTATGGAATAATTATTATTTAAAATAATTTTAACTATTAGTCCGTTTGATAATTGAAAAAATTTTTATTTTATATTAAATATTTAAAAAATTTTATTATTTAAATTAACTCTCAAAAATATTTTTTATTATTTGAATTATTTTGTAAAAAATATTTTCTATCTTAATTGGTGAAGTTATTTGAGTGTGATAATTAGGAGTTGATTATAAAACAATAATATTAGTTGGCTTTCACTCATTTGAAATTAAAATTAGGAATAAAAGGGAAAATAGACTAAATAAATAATGATATTTACCATAACACTATAAAGATATAAATATTCATCAATTGTGAAAGACATTTAAAATCTATACTTATAAATGTGTATTCATCAAATGATAATCATTTAAATATTTTTTTATTATAATTATTAGTAAAATTTATTCAATTTATAAATAAAAATTTTAACTATATTGAATAATTTCTTTAAAAAATATTTTTTTAATTTTAATAGTATTGAATAATTTAAATATTAATATTTATCAAACATATACTCCTAGACTTAGTATTAAGAGTATTTTTTTTTGTTTTCCAGAAAATGTCTTACACCCCTCAAAAGTGCAAAACATTTTACGTGATTAATACATGTTTTTTCAATTAATCTGTAAAATGTTTTATATGTGAAATAAATTTTTCGTTTTCTAAACAAGTATAAGTCTTGAAAATATTTTTTGAAAAATAGTTTACATTAAAACAAATGGTATTTCATTCTTTTATCTAATGATCCTCAACTGTAGTTAATGTAAGTATATTTATTTATTCTTTTACCTCTCTTTTATTGTTTACCAATATCATCCATCACTTAACTCATCGATGTATCTATTATTTTTTAGATATCTTAACTCAAACTTTATTATTTAATAAGGCATTCAAATCTTATAAATGCTCAAATAAAATTTTGAAATTGTTATCGAATCCGTATCCGAAATAGTCTAGACACTGCCCATTAAATAATGTATTAGTTAAAACCTTGATTAAAATAATTTTAAAATTAATTTTTATGTATATTATTAGTAAAAATTAAATTAATAGATTAAAATTAATTCATAAAAATAAATTAAAACTTAAAATCACATTTAAAACAATTAATACCTTTTAAAAAATATTACATTAATTACAAAAAAATTTATAAACAAAAAATACATATAGATATATATATATATATATATAACACAAAAATTGAATATTAAAAATTATTATTTATAATCGGATTCACCCACTACTCGAAGTTATGATGAGTAATAATTTTACTACTCAAATCCGATTATAAAATATCTCAATTTTAACTAAGCAAATCAAATACTACAAAATACTCAATTATAAAATATCTATTGACTCCCTACTTAAACATCAATAGAATACTTATACTTATGAAAATATACACTACTACACTAGTATCAACTTTTGATAAAGAAAAATGTCACCAGCTTTTTTATACAATTAGTAGGAGCATCATAATTACAAAATCTACTCCTACATGCCACTCTGACTTCGATGACTATCAAATAGGGAAATCACAAGTAAATGCCCAATTCAATCCCCATTCTGAGCATTTATCAAACATGGTTTCCTTAACATATTTATCCAACATAATTATTAGAGTAGTATTAATTTATCTTACTTTTATTATTTGATATTGTCTTACAATAAATAAAACTTGTAAATAGATCAAATCTCAATAGCTTAATTGTGTGAGTTGGTAACCAACAATGAACATAACCAATCCATCTCTTCTTTCCTTCTCAAATGCACCACTTATTGTACTTCATCAGCGGCGGGCCTACCTTCAATAAAGCGGCGTTACATGACATAACTCAATTGCAAAAAATATTTACTTATTATACTACTTATTTAGGATTTTATGTAGTTAATATACTAGTGAATTTATTAATTTTTTTTACAATTTTGTAGGGAGTGGAGTTAAAGACTCTAAATCAAATAAATTTATCAAAAAGTATTTTATATTAAATACTATATGAAAAAATAAAAAAATTTCATTTTATAATTTAAAATTTTATTAAAAAAATTAAAACCTAAATTACTCTCCCTTTTCAAAAAAACTCAAGTCTTACATCTGCAATGACGTTTTTCTTCTTAGTCCTTGAATGTATTTTTCACTCTTTTAAAACAACTTATCTAGACTTTAATTGTAAGTAGTTTTCAATTCAAATTAAGTTTTTAAACGTTTCATGTCTAAATTTTTTTGATTAATTTGATAGTTTGGATCCATAATTATAATCTAGTTAATAGAAAATAGTACTGCATGTCAAAAAATATCTTTAAATTATGAGTTTTTTTTATTTTATAAATATATTATTTGATTATTTAATTTTTGTATTTAATTTTATATTGTTTGTGGATGCTTATATTTAATTTTGATCAATGAATAAAAAATTATCATGTTTTAGTGCTTGAACTTGATAATTTACAATGTTACATCGTATTTTATTTAATTCTAATATTTAAGTTTATGTTAATGAGTAGTAATTTTTAACAAATTTTTATAATTTTAAATAAATAAACTGTGTAAAAATATTTTAAAAAAATTGACTTAGAAAACTCAAATGTAGATAATAATAACAAAATTCTACTAATAGTGCATGATATTTTTTTTTAAAATATTAAATAAATGTAATAAATTTACATTTTTTAATTTAATATTAAAATTTATAATTTATAAATTTTAATATATTTATATCATTGTTATTTTAATTATAACATCATTTAAAAAATATTCTTCGTCCTTTCGTATAATTCATAATAACTAATATGGGCAACACCCCGTGAGGCGATGAGTCTGGTGACGTGGGGCTACTTGATTGAGCAATCCTAGAGCGTCGTCTTTCGATTATGGATTCCAGACATAAAGAATTGACAGGTGAAAGGATCCAGGAAAATGATGGTGTTGACCTGTTGGGACGGGAATATACGGGTCTCCTTATCTTTTCTTTTCTTTTTTATCATAATTAATCTTATAATTATGCAATTTTAATAAAAAATTATGTGAGGATCTCCTCTTATGAATTTAGGTCATCCAATATTTTTATAAACTCTGTATAAATTCATTGACTTTGATTACACAATTGTAATCCATCACATTTTATAAATATAAGTTTCATATAATATTTTGATATATTCTGTACAATTTTTTATTGTTATTAAATGATCATAATGAAATAACTATAATATTGATATATTTTTGCAATGTTATGATAATATTTATCAGTGTTTTTTTTAGTATATTCAATGGTCCAAACCAAAAATAAAAAAAACTAATGATATTATGTATGAATAATACAAGTTTTATTAATTAAACTTAATTTCTCTCGTGTGCGTTAACATTTTCATGCCATTCATCTTACAACTCATATTTCTTAATTAATTTTTGAGCTTTCTAAGACTCTTTACGTTTGCTTTTACAGTTTGTTGACCCATACGGATACCATGACTGGCTTCGTGTGGCTTATCATACACATGTGTGGAAAGAAGAAAAAATGAAAGTTTTAAAAACTACACTAAAATTTAAGTCCATGATTTTAGATTTTTATCTTTACATGAAATGCGTTAATTCGGTCTGAAACTGTATATCGTTTGCTCTTTTATTATTAAACATGATTGTTTTTTTAATTATTTATTTTTTACTTTTTCATACACATTACGTGTACTTAATTGTTTTTATTTGTAAAAAAATACGAGGAAATGGAGAGAGAGATTAATAAAAAATTAACAATCTAACTTAAACTTTTGTAAAAAAAAACAAATAATAACTTGTAAAAGAACTTATTNGCTTATGAATTATTTTAAAAAAAATTCAAATAAGCACTTAATCTTTTTTTGCGTTCAATTAAATATCTCTATTTTATTTTAAGTCAAATAGAAATTTTTAACTAATGATTGACTGATTGTCATTAATCAAAATATTACTTGTCATTTTATACTCACGTGGTATTGACATAACACTGATGTAGATTAAAAATGCATATGGTTATGTTATCATTTATTATAACATATCAACATACTTTGTCAGCGTCACATGATAAAATGATAATGGGACATTTTGATTAACTGTTATTAGTCAACTATGAGTTATAAAGATTTATTTAGATTAAAATAAAAATATTAAAAATAAAAATTTATTTAATTTTTTAAAATAATTTAAATTTTTTTAAACATTATATTAAAAATGAAGAAGAGGTAGGCAACAACCTTATCTAAACTTGAGGTATCAGGATTTTGAAATTCGTTTGCCATGGTTTGTTAGGTAAATTGATTAGAAAATCAATACTTTTTCTGATAGCAAACACATGTATGGTTATACATGTAGGAAAATTGAGCAAAAGATGTGGACAGATTTAGTATCCTTATGGTATGACCAGGGGTGACCTTAGTCAACTTTTGTTGGAAGGTCAAAGACGAAAAAGAATAAAGGTTAAAAATTTTTAAAATTAATATATTAAACTTAACCAATAAGCAAAAGATTCATGATATATAATAAATTTATATAATAATAAATCAAAAGGAATAAGAAAAAAAGATTTATAATAATTTTTTAAAAAAGTTGTACTCGACGTTTGAAAAATGAAGTGTTTCAGCGATGAGTTATAAAGAAGAAAGTAAAATAAAAATAAAGAAACAATGCTTGCTGGCTTTAGCTTCAAAACATGTGCAACCCATCAAGAATTGTATTTATGCACTATGTTGCTAGTTTGAAAATTAATAGAGATTCTCTATGCTGGTCGGTAAATTAACATCAGAGAAATGAAATGATTTTCTTTTCAGTATTGATGTGAAGTTAGAGTGAAGTCTGTCCAGTAAGGATGACAACTAATGCTTGCTTAGATTTTTTGTAAACTAGAGAGCTCTATATGGAAATTGTACAAGTGCCATGCGTTCAAAAGGAAATGGCTTTAAACTTTGGTTGTTCTTATTGGTAGACTACTAGATTTTAAATGTGTTCTATTTCATTATATGCAGCTTATCTCATATTAGGAACATATCTTATATGTTTTTGTTGCAATACTACCAAAATGAGGTGGCTTTTGCACGCATCTATTAAGTAATAAAATTTCATTAAATGTTTTAAAAAAAATAAGAAAGAAGAGAAAGAGAAAAAGAAGAGAGAGAAAGTAGTGTAGAGAAACTTAAAAATTAGGACAAAATTGAATAGGATTTATGATATCATTTTATCAAAAAATCATTTTGAAAAGAATTAAAAAATATATAATACTTATTTGGGGGGTGTGACCCTAATAAATATATTATCTTTCACTCTTAATTAAAAAATATATATAATGAATAAAATATTTTAAAATTTTTGGGAGGGCCACGTCCCCCCATTACTTAACTACCCTCCGCCCCTGGGTATGACTGTAATAAAATTCTGTGTCCTTGACCTAATACGAGTATTGTCAACGACAGCATCATCTGCAACTTGATTGGAAGTACTTGAGCTACTCGGAGTACTTACAAAATAAGACGAAGCATCAACACTTTGAGAACTGGTTGCATTATCATCTGATCTCACGGGATATGGAGATTGGTGATCAAAACGCTTTACCAATTCACTAATTTTTGACCAAATTGAACCGTCTGGATGCATAGTGTCCACTGTTGTCCAATGAGACTATAGAAATTTTGACACACAAATGATGAGTGAAGACACTGAAGCCATTCTTGTAATGATGAACAGACCCTCGAAGCTGTACACGCTGAGACTATCGGAAGAAATCGCTGTATCTTGATTTTCACAAGCATGATTTCGTGAGAAACATTTTTGCTCCATGGCATCCATTTTTGCCTTATCTTCAGTCACATTCAAGATTGCCCTGGATGTATAGGCCACTAGAGGTGACCCTTGTGGGAAGGCCTAAGCAAGAAACCAAGTTTTAGTTTCTTGGTTAAATGAGATACATATGATTAGCAATTGTAAACAATGTACATTTCAAAAGTAGGGTGGAAAGAGACCTACGAAACCTGGTCAATCAGTTTTGTATTTTGGTCCTGCTGTCATATACTTGTCGCAATACTTGGAAAGAAATAGCTCAACGCAATGTTGTGCACCAAAAATTATAGCAACACTACCATTTTGGCTTCCCTTTGATAATGCTTCGTCAACCTCCTCGGCAGTGCCATAGTTCTTCAACTTAGACTCATCAAATACAATTGCTTTACCAAAAGGTCTTTCACGAAGGAACCGGTTTCGTATCCTACAAAATCACCATTCCTTTTGAGCTCATTGATATCTACTGCTGTCGGTTGCAAACGTTGCACTGTTAACATTGAAGTTAAGCTTGCGGTGTAACTTTGGGTGAGGATGAGTTCCACAAAGATCCAGATAATAAGTATACATTTTGACACATTGTTCATTATCTTCTTCCTTGAAGCCAGGCAAAGCCATTAGTCAAGTATGCAGTGACTAATGAGCTTGCTTGATTAAATAATATTGTTCTTCAAAAAAGAATTATTTATGATTAGATTAGATAGAAATTTTACTTACTATAAGCAAAGACTAGAATTGAAAAGGAAAACTAAAAAACGGTGCCTACTTGTTGCTGCGGGGGACCTCTGAACTCGTTGTTTATATGGTGTTCCAGAACCCAAATTACTAAATCAGTGCAGATGAAAGCTGCCCTTGTTGTTAACCAAAGATCCCAACTAAGCGGCTTTAAGAATATCCGCTTATTCTTTTTCTCGTCATCTTCGATTTTCACAACCATTGACACATGTGACTGCAAGTATGGCAATATAAAATCTACATATTGAGACCGAATCGCCAGAATTGTTATATCTCCCACTACTGCATCAAATTTCTACAAGGACAAAGTATATATACATATATAGGTATTAGTATTAAAATGGAAGGAAGTAATCTGAAGAAAAATTGCTGTCTTTTCTAAAATTCTTTTAACACTACTTCAAAGGGAGGGGAATTCATCAAATTTGTGGTTTCCTTTTTTAGAGAAGATACGGTTACCGATTAGGCTAAACGCACCTGAAGGTTGACTTGGCTAAGAAGCTCATTAATTATACATTCCTGCACTTTGCCCGGAACCGATTGTGAAAGGAATCACCTTATGCGGAACTGCAAATGTTAATACCGCTAATGCCTCAAGGAAGACGTCATAGGAGAACCTTGATACGATGGACTCGTTGGTGTAAGGATCGCGTTCCACTTTGATATATGCATCAAAGCCAGGTTCCACTTCTTACCATTAATAGGTATTGACAAAACTTTGGGTCTAACTTTTGTGTTTCCTCGCCAGATAGGCGGTTTAAGTTCATACATGGAAGTTGAATGTGCTACCTTTCCAGGTTTGCGTAGTTGCCCAATCAATCCATTCTCAGGGGTCCAATAGCCAATAGCTCTTTCGTCGCTATCTACCACATTGATGATTTCAAAAGCTGAAAACTGCAACTGCCCTTTAACCAAATTGAAATCTCCATTGAGGCCTTTAAATGTGGTATGTAATAACCTATTTCTAATCTTTCGCTCTATTTTAGAGACTCTTATATCAGGAAACTGACTTGCATTTCTGTTGTAATTTTGTTCGATAACACTGGAACTCTGATCATGTCTAACCATTTCAACGGCCATAGCTAGTGCCCAAACAGTATCATATGCCCAAAAACCAAAAATGTTTAATTTGGTAGAACTAAAGTGAATCCCACTTTTCCATTTCCGTTTAAATTTTTCAAGGCTCTTCGAATGCAGTACGTATGGCCTTATACCTAACACACCTTTCATTGAACCGAGGACCCTTGCTCCCATGGGATCTAACAAACTCGATAGTCCATCAGTGATGATCCATGCGTATCCTTCACTATTCATGCCTGCTTCTTTTACAAGTAAAAAGAGATCAGACCCTAAGGAAGAAGTCATATGTACCAAAATCACTTTCGTCTGCTTAGCCATTAGCTTGTTTAGCATTTTTCAAATCCTCAATCTCGTTGAGTTTGGGGAGATGGAAAACCTGAAAGATACCCAAATGTCAAATTGTCGAAATTCATCCGCTAGGTAGGGAATCAAATCACTTCCATATTCTGTGTCCTCATATAAAAGGATTATTTCGTGCCATCCATATGCTTGAACAAGGGTCGCGATGGCTTTCGCCTAAGTGCTCTTATCTAGGGCTGTCCGAATAAAGAAAAGGCTTTGGGTTGTAGAGAGCGAGTGACTTGTGGCTGAAAAAGAAATAATGGGAACTTGAGCTTTCTCACCCACATCTATCACAAATCTAGCTTGCATTGACCTTTGGGGGCCCGGAATAGCATTAACTTCTTCCTTATAAATCAAATCTAGAGCTGCAATTTGTATGGATATATATGATCAAAAGAAGCAATTAACTATATTAACCATTTGGAACAAATGTATTCCATATATAAATTTATAGAATTCATTTTTTCAAACTGCAAAAACACTCGGGAATTAATGAAACAAAGTTTAAGACTTCTTCCAATATGCAGCTCTAATACATTCAAGGACTGCATGATGCCTAACTATATATAGATAAAAGACAGGTTAATAGATCAGTTGGCATATTCGGCTTACACCTAATTAGACGATTGAGTTTATCAAGTAAATTATCTTTGTAACACCAAATGCTGTTATGGGGATAAAATACTTGTAAAAGCAGCACCAAGAACATCATTCGAGTCCCTAAAGTGTAGATATAATCTTGTTCTGAAGTTGGGATAAGTAGTATAGAAATGGGGAATTTTTTTTAACCTTTAAAAATAACGTTTTTTGTAAATAAGCCTTCAGATAATTTTAACTGTTTTTAACCAAAAAAATAGATTTTGGGATAAAAATGCCCTTAATGAGCCATCTTCAGAATTATCGTCCAACTGCAAACACAAATAATTATTTTCCTCAAAAACATCCATTTTTTTCGCGAAGCTTGTGCAAAACAAAATAATGTTGTATGATATGGTTTTTTAGAGATTTTGGACATGACATTCAGATAATAGGAGAAGATTGATATTAAATCGAACAAGGAACCGGTCGTTATGAATCGAAAGCTTGGAGAATAATGTGAAACCAGAAATCCGTGATACGGTGGTGAATCGAAAGGAGAAAGATGTGAATCTAAAGCACGAAATGGTCGTGCTACAGCAGGCCATATGTGAGACGGCTATGGTAGGGCAGGGTTTAGAGTTTGTGAAACAGTATGTTCAAAATGTGTGACACTACATGGTGGGAATGTGTGGCAGAGCTGTGACACGAAAGGGTTTAGAGTTTGTGACACGACATGATTGGAATGTGTGACACAGTTGTGACACGACAGGGTTTAGAGTTTGTGACACACCATGGTGGGAATGTGTGACACGGTTGTGACACCAGCGTTCAGAGTTGGTGACACACCATGGAGGGAATCTGTGACATGTCAGCGTTCAAAGTTGGTGACACGCTATGGAGGGAATCTGTGACACGCCAACGTTCAAAGTTGGTGACACGCCATAGAAGAAATCTGTGACACGCCAACATTCAGAGTCGTGACACGCCATGGAGGGAATCTATGACACGTCAGCGTTCATAGTTTGTCAGACTCCATGGAGATCCGTGACACGATAGGGTTTAGAGTGTGTGACACGACATGGTTTGAAAAAGGAAAAAAAGGGGCAAATAACGGGAAACCGATTGAACTTCAACTGAATGAATTCAATAAATGAATATTTATAGAGGAAATTATGAGGCCATTTCATTTTAATTAAATATTTTTCAGAAATCGTAAATGTTTGTGTGAAGAGGTTCGTTCGTCATTCTTTACTGCCAAAGATACCACAGTGTTCGACTTTCTTCTTTGCAAGCTTGACAACACCACAACAACAATGTCGGTTATCAGTGAAGAGGTCAGTCAGTCTGAAAATAAAACTTCTTTTAAAACTTTATTCTGTTCGTTGATTTTTTACTGGGTTTGTGTGATATGTTCGTGTTTTTTCAATCTTTTTCAATTGTTATGTTTAAACTGTTTTCTTCCCAATTTTATGGTCGTACCAAAGTTTTAAACTACAATAGATATGGCGTACAATGGGTAAACTACTTTTTGAGATTTTTAGCGTGTCACGAAATTGGTAATTTTAGGGCAGTTCGTGTAACGGGTTAGTAATTACACTGATTGGCATGTCACACGCCACAGGTATTTTAGGCTAGTTCGTGTAAAAACACAATAATTGTAGTGATTGGCGTGTTAGCGTTGGCGTGTTACAACATTTTACGTTATATGCATGGCGTGTTACTACATTTTACGTTATATGCATGGCGTGTTACCACATTTTACGTTATATGCATGGCGTGTTACCACATTTTATGTTATATGCATGGCGTGTTACTGCAATTTACATTATATGCATGGTGTGTTACCACATTCTACGTTATATGCATGGCGTGTTATCACATTATACGTTATATGTATGGCGTGTTATCTCAATTTACGTTATATGCATGGCGTATTATCACATTATGGGTTAACTCACTCGTGCATGTGTACCATATTTTGCAGATACAATCCAGACAATATGAGGATCTTGACAATTTGCTTATTGTGCCGTGGGAGAAGTAGGCGTTCAATGTCGCTATTAACACCCACTGTAAGTGGTCGCAACTCCATTACATCAACAAGACCCTCTAAGAGAAAAAGGAGTATGATGCAGTGAAATGTACGTGCTTCGGGTTACTATTGGATGTATATCTGCAAGGCTACTTCTCCTCTAGTCTCTTGCATAACATCATGATCCGTCGAATCACTGTGACAGATTCAATGGAGCATGAGCTATGGTTTGCCATTGGGAAAAACAAGGTGCGTATATCAAAGTAGGAGTTCTGCCTTATCACTAGACTGAAGTTTGGTCGAATATCGGATGTGTTCACACGACCGTACGAGGTTGTTGCGGACGAAATTCATGCGTGATACTAGAACAGGCAGCAGAGCGTTAAGCTGCAGGCCTTGCTTGATACGTTTCACGGAGGTAACTTTAAGCGACCAAGATGGCATTCATCTTGATCGTGAATAACATTTTGTTTGGTTAAGACTACCGTAAACAGGTAACGCCATGGCTCTTCTCATTGGTGGAGGACATCGACGCTTGGAATGTCTTCCCATGGGGTCTTTACGTTTGGAGGCTGACCTTAGACTACCTTTTGAAGGGGTTCGAAGTGCCTTCCTCGAACGTGCAGAAGGCTCATTTAAGGTACAACATTTACGGATTCGAGTGGGTGATACAGGTATTGTCACGTAACATTTTTCATTTTCCTTGTGACATAATAATTTATGGTTGCAATCGTTTATCATTTACGGTCTGATAATGGTTACATTTGACTTGCAATTCTAGACAATGGAGGCAATTTTGACCTTACGAAAGATAGTTGCCCCCTCTGCTCTGAAGGATGTCTACCCACACATGTGCAGATGACAATGAAACCATAAGCCAAAAGACTTTTATAAGGCAGTTGAGATGTTGGAGTCATCTCAGCAGGTGAGTGAACAGCTACTAATTTCTATTGTGAATTTGTATAATAATTTTTCCTAAAATTTAATCACAATCCCTATTTTGTAGTTGTGGGCAGTGGAGACCTTGGAGCCCACCCCAAATGAAGCCAACCGGGATTATTTTGTGGACATTGATGTCCCGTTATCTGAGGGCCACCAATACGTGCCAATAGGGCACATGGAGGATCGGGTGGATTAGGGCTTAGGTGAGAGGAAAAAAGGAGAAACTTGAATCACAAAAGAGCCACCGGTTCCATGAAGCAGATATGCATCGCCTCTGCTATCGTCAATGAGCTTTCAATCCTTGAGTTGATGGAGTAAGGTGGCGACCATGGCAATGGCAGTGAAGAGCCAGTAAAGATGGTTCTAAAGGTTTGTGTTCAACAATTCCATATGTGATTATCGAATAACATATTTGTATTTGCAGTTGGACCATGCGATGACAGATCCACAATCACCGATAGATCCTCTTTAGACTCACAGTGCTAATGAGGAGTCGGTAAGGATGGTTACAGCGGTTTGTGTTCAACAATTCCATATGTGATTATCAAATAACATATCTGTATTTACAATTGGATGATGCAGAGACAACTCCTCAAACAACAATCAGTCCTGCTTAACTGCAAAGTGGTAATGAGTCGCTGATAAGGATATTAAAGTTCTAACTGGTAATGTTCAACAATTCTATATATAATTATTGAATAACAAAGTAATATATGTTATTGCAGTTAACCTAGTCTACAAGAGTCAATGACGGAGTAGTCATGTAGCGTCAGCTGCGACGGATCATGCACCGATATGAAAAATACATGTCAAAGCTGAAGGCTTCAATTCAGTCATTGACTCTAGCGATGCAAACTTTTGAGGACAGTGCCATTCGTCAGATTCTAGATGACCTGAAATCGCAGGTACTTTATTCTATCTTCGCTCATATATTGGTCATTTACATTTAGTAGATATAGTTCTATTTTTTGTTCTCGGTTTATGGTTTGTGGTATTATATAAGCTAATGGATTTTTCCATTTGTCTCGTTATGTAGGGTGGTCTTTTATCTGACGGTGCTGGTGAGGACCACGATGATGCTGATGATGGGCACGATGATGAACCCGGTGTGCACATTCACGATGATGTTGCTGGTGCTGATGGAGACCCTGTTCTTGAGGCCGATCCAGTTATTGATGCATCTGCTGGAGAGAAGGGGACCTTCACTCAGTCATGGCGGAAGAAGAGGATCTTCCTTAGGCCGATGCATTAGTGGAGCCAGCAGCAAGAGAAGACCATCTTCCTCATAGCACTCCTGAAGCCAGCGGCTCACGATTGTCGTCACTAGAGTCATATGATATCCATCATCGTGCAGCAAAAATTTCAGACCCAATTGAGCTGGCCTAGGTGAAAATGACAAGCAAATACAAGGCAAGCTCATACGTCGACCCCTCAGTGAGCTGTCGGGATGTAAAGAGCACAACGATTGAAGCGTATGAAGCTTTCAAGAAAGACGAGTGCGCGAGGTAAGCTCATAAATAATATTGCAAATATTGTTTTTTAATGAAACATTAATCCACCAAGGCTTTTCAAACTCATTCTGTTACATATGCAGACATAACATTGGGATCTTAAGAGATCAAGGGGCTGACTTTTTCACAACATTAGAGGATCTCAAAAAAGAAATGACTAGTGAACATATAGACGCATGCCTCAGCGTACTTTGTAAGTAGATGACAGGGCCGAAGTCGAAGCTGTACACTACCCGTGCATGCGTGGTTGACATAATATTCTTCGTAAGTTTATTTAAAAAATTTTCAATTATGAAAATACTAAGTTTTTGATTGCATTAAGTGTAAGCTAATGTATACATGCTTCATAAGACACCATCCATATGCTACACACCTTATTTCCAACTGAAGATGCTCGGTCAACTATGGTAATTCCAGATGAGTTGAGGGTGTATGTGGAGGGTGAGAAGCCGACATACTAGAAAAAATGGGAAAATGTCGATTTCATCCTCGCACCTTGCAATGTTGGTGGGCATTGGGTGGTAGCGAAGATCGACTTGGTGAGGTGGACGATCAAGATGGTGGACTCCACAAGAACTTTGGATGCTAAGGATAACGGAGTGTGAGTGGCTCAGATGACACCACTTACGACATTTATGCCAATCATCTACCACCAAGCCGGTTATTTCAACAAAACACGACGAAAGACATGGGATTTGACACCGATGCCATTGGACATTCATTTGCCAAAAGCTAAAGTGCATCGGTAGGATGACAGTGTCAACTGCGGTATGTTCATGATAAGGTACATTGACGATATCTTGCAATCAGAATCGATCAGAGTTAAGCATAATATGATTGCAAATATGCGTCACCAATACAGTCTAGAAATTTTTTTCAACAATTGTGAGAGCGAACCCTGAACATATCGACCCTTGTTTGTACATTTTTTGTATATACAATTAATTTTATTAATTTTAATATTCGTTCATTTTATACATTACTTTTTCTTTCTCAATTCAAACACAATGCCTTTAAATTTTAATACTGAAACCACGTGGTGTGTCACACAATTCGGGCTTGGCATGTCACCCTTGAAAATTGGAACAAGTCAGCGTGTCATGCTAAGTATCTAGTTTCATTCAGCCTGTCACCATAATTAGGGCATGCTATGTCACCCCACAATATAGCAAGAAGTCAGCGGGTCACCACAGAAATCTGCATGCACTCAACGTGTCACACCAAGTATCTGGTTCCACTCAGCGTGTTACCATAAGATGGGGTATGTCGTGTCACCCCACAATACAGCAAGAAGTCAGCGTTTCACCATAAAAAATTGCATGCACTCAGCGTGTCACACCAAGTATCTGGTTCCACTCAGCGTGTCGCACCAAGTATATGGTTCCACTCAGCGTGTCACCACAAGATGGGGCATGCCGTGTCACCCCACAATACTGCAAGAAGTCAGTGTGTCACCACTGAAATCTACATGCCCTGAGCGTGTGATGCCAACAATCTTGTTTCACTCAGCATGTCACCACAAGATGGGGCGTGCCGTGTCACCCAACAATACTGCAAGAAGTCAGCGTGTTACCACAGAAATCTGCATGCACTTAGCATGTTAGCTTAGCATAATATAATTTTCAAGAATTTTCATCTTTATATTTTTTATTTTTAAATGTTTTAATTTAATAAAAATTAATTATTATGATTCATAGATCAAATTTGATTGGATGATCCATAAATTTTTTAAATTTGATTGGATGATCCATAAATTTTTTAAATTTGTTTGGTCAAGTCATGTGTTTTAATCTTAAGTTTTATATCATATGTTTTTAATTAGTCTAAAATTTTCTTTTTCTAGACTTGCATCCTTTGAAGTAAACTCTTTAGTACAATATTATTATTATTATTTTGTTAATTGATTGGCTTAAAGTTTTATATGGAGGTAACAGTATAGGGACTTCGCAAGTCTATTAAGTGTTCAAAACTACGGACAAAATGAAATGAATAATCAAATAATATATCTACAAAATTAATAAAAAAAAATAAAGACTCATTTACAATAGGAAACTAACAAACACAAAATCCAAATATGAATGAATGTAAGATACTGCAAGAGAAAATTGTGACAAAAGTATTGCACATGGGTTACAAATTTAGTTAGGTTGACAAGCTGTCTTCATCCACAAGACACCCTACATTTTCAAACATTATCTTTCGTATTGAACAGTTGTTGTGTGTGTGACCTGTTTGTCTATAACTTGAACATACTTTCAGTCGGTGCACTCATGAAGGCGCCTATTGACTTGGAGATGGTGCTGGATTTGTGGATGGAACTGCAGATGGTGATGGGCAATTCTGTCTATTATGGTTGTACCTCTTGCATTGCGAACATCTTTGTGCTCGATTGCCTTCACCGATCGATGGAATCCTTTTCCTCATAGGTCTTCCTGCTTGGCCTCACTAAGGTGGTGGCAAGACGATAATTTGTTTCACATGAAGGGGGATGTCCCACTCACTAGGATGGCCTACCGGGTGAATGGACCCTACATAACCCTCCACCAAAATGGTTGTTTTGTAGTAGTCAACGCAAAATTCAATGGCTTCGCGTTTGCATTTATTGAAAAATACAATGAACCAAATCTTCAAGCACAACATAAATACTATGTCAATTCGGGTTCAAATAAGAAATAAAGATATTCTAACCTTATTGCTGCAATGGCATGGCTGCATGGTAGTAAATCTGTTTGGAACTCACAACATGAACACGTTTTTGTGGACAGGTTTACAAGTCCATCCATCTTCCCATCTTTAACTTCGAACTCCACTCGATTGATAAGTTTAACAACAAAGCAATGTGCATCATTGAACCGTTTGCTCAATTGCCTGGTAACCCAAAGGTTGAGGAGCATGGTCACCTTGATGGCCTCCTCGTATCGGTCATGGAACCAACACTGGAACATGTCTCTGATGAACTCGATCAGAACAGTGATTGGCATTTGTCTTGCATGCTTCAAGTATGAGTTAACACATTTCGCAATGTTGGATGTCATCATTTGGTATCGCCTTGCTGGTGAACAGGCACGTGCTCATCTCTCAAGGCCTATTCTCATAAGGTCAGCGTGGGCTCCCACGTGAATCTGCTTGAGCTGGTCATATGTCTGTTGAAATCGGAAACCTTATCACAATCTCGAGCAAGGGTGAAAATCATAGAAACGTCATCACGCTTGAACTTGTTTTTAAAGTTTTTCTTCAAGTGGTACCCGCATAAACCGTGGGGCACTTCTGGGTATGCATTTTAGATTGCTTTCTTAATGCCAAGATGCTGATTAGAAATGAACATAGTGTTTTCAAGACAACCAACCATATCACGCAGCTTACTAAGAAACCACGTCCACAAGTCTTTGTCCTTAACATAGCCGATGCCAAACGCAACTGGATATACACACTCGTTCTCATCTTTGCATACAACGAAAAACAAAACACCCTTGAACCTGCCTTTTAGATGTGTCACATCAATTGTAACCGTAGGACCCATTACATCCCTAAACTCCCGAATACAAGCCCCGTATTTTTAGAAACAATATTTAAATCTTTCTGCCTCATCAGTAGCCACTGTAGTGATTGTGCCAGGATTTTCTTGTTCCAACATATAAAAATACAAAGGTAGTAGTTGAAATGACTCCTCTGGGGGACCAAAAACAAGCCACTCCGCATACTCTTTCGCTCGCCAAGCCTTACCATACAGGCATTTCAATCCCCACTGAACCCTTATTTCACCAATTATGTCTTTAGGTCTTAATGCTACTCCATTAGCCTGAAGCTTGTGACATAAGTTCACCAATTATCTTCACACTCGCTGTCACAAATCGCCCTTGCAAACCATCGACAGCACACGTGTGTACTTTATGGAACGTCTGAACTTGCCAATATTCTCCTTTTTCAGGTAACTTAGTTGCATGCACACTGAGCTTGCATGCCTTGTCCTTGCAACCAACCTCATAACGAGCTTTACATGACCTTTTTACTCTTATCCCAAACTGCTCTTTTAGAGCCAACATGTTCAAAGCTCGTTTCAACTCGACCTTCGAGGAAAATATTCTTCTTTTGTATAAGCAATCATCGGCACATGTCGACTTCTCAGTTGTAATTGTTTGAAAGGAAAACCTTTTTGCACCTAGAATTACCCACATACGAGATATCCCTGCATTTCCTCTTTCTTGATAATTGTCATGGAGTAATGTACTAAGGGAATGAATCCCGTTCTCATCAACGATGGGGTTATTGTATATGAGGTCATCACATTGAACATCTCTTACATCAACACCTCCAATAGGTTCTGTTTCGCTTTCAACATTATTGCAAATTGGAAGTCATTGTCATAAAGTCAGTCCTCGTCTAAACTCTCATCATTCCATTCATCAGGCCCATCATCCGAATTGTCATCAAATCTATCTTCACCGGCAGGGAACAAATCCTCATTTCCCTTATCACATGTAATATTATCCTCGAGCATCACAGTGTCACCTTCCAACGTCACAGTGTTCTACTCAAGTGTCGCATTCTCATTTGAAAATCCCATTACATATTGTACAGTTTCACCTGATCATTGCAATTGTTGGACAGAAGTAACTAATTGGTTCGATGCACATCTTGATCGAAATTGTGCAGCCAATTGTTCTGTGAATGTCGTGTGTCTACCGAGCTGCACAAACTCTTGTGCATACGTTAATTGCCATTGTTGTGGGTTACGGACCGAATGCTGTGGTATATGTGAAGCATTGTATATCTCATTTTGATTGAGCTGATTACCATGTTGTTCAGCTTTTTCATGTGACATAACATTCGTTTGGCATCCCTTAATGTTGACATACACAGCCGGAACATTTCTCAGTTCTAGCAGAATTAATGCAACATCTTCATCGTCCTTAATAATTGGCCGCGATAACTCTCTAGGTGTACTGATCAATGCATGTAACTCAATCTCGTCAATTTCTGAATTTACCCCAACAACATCTTCAACCAGCTTCATCAATCAGCTTCATCAATCAGCTTCATCAATCCCACAAACAACAAATCACTCATAATCCTCCACATTCGTGACTCACCACCCTTGTAAATGCTATCCACCCACTGATCATCGTGTCTTATCACAAGTCGCATAATTGGAACCCCAATGAAATTTTGAAAACAATAGTAATTTGTCAATCATTTAACATATTACATGACATGCCGTGTTCTAGAATTTGTCAGTCATGTTGTAACACGCCATGCATATAACGTATAATGTGGTAACACGTCATGCATATAACGTAGAATGTGGTAACACGCCATGCATATAACGTAAAATTTGGTAACACGCCATGCATATAATGTAAAATGTGGTAACACGCCATGCATATAATGTAAAATGTTGTAACACGCTAACGCTGACACGCCAATGACTATATTTACTATGTCCTTATGCGAACTGGCCTAAAATACCTATGGCGTGTGACACGTCAATCAGTGTAATTATTGACTCGTTACACGAACTGCCCTAAAATAACCAATGTCGTGACACGCTAAAATAATGCTAACACATGTTATAGATGCATGGCATGTAACAACTCTGGGCAATGTTTATAATCCATATTCTAATTTACACCAAATGTTTCAGAAATTTAAATGTTGTAGCAATAAACCCAAACCCAATAACATACCTTGATGTCATCTCTGCTACAAGGTTTGTTAATCTACGACAATATGGCCAAATGTCGAGAGATAGACCACATCTCGATGACGATGGTGCTCAACAAAGAGTTGACAAAGCTCATACAGTTCAAAGAGTTGAGAGAGTTGATGACGATGGTGCTCAACAGAGAGTTGGCAGAGTTGAGACAATTTAGAGAGTTGAGAGAGAAAGATGATCGAGCTCAAATAGCTGAGCATTTATTTTTTCTATTTTCTCTCTGACAGAAGGGAGATATCGGGACCCTAATTTGAAACGATATTTTTAAGGGTATTTTAGTTTACTCATGCTTCTTTTTGGCTAGAAACAGATTACTTTATACGGGTGATTATTTCTGAAATCACCTTATCACGAGGTCTATTTCTCACAATTTCCTTTATAGAAATCTGAGATTGCCATGGGAATGCATGCATTTACCACAGAACCAACTGGTGAGTTCAAATCACCAAGTACTCCAACATGTACTAGGGTATTCAATTTTGCAAATTTATTCATTATTTCACTAGTCTCAGAATTGACTCCCAGTCGGTAACTGATAATTCTATTTTATAGAATTATTTTATTCTAATTTTGTTATTAAATATTAGCTAAGTCCTCAATTTTCAATTATAATTTAATTATTTTTAGTTGTTTTTATGATTAGGTTACTTTTTAGTGAGTTGTTTTAATTTTATGTTATTCCTTTTATTTTAGTTATTCTTTATTGGTTTTTATATTTTTTTTAAGATTAAAAGTGATTGGGCTTAATTTTGGAAAGTAAGGTATTGAAAGACCTAGAATTTGCTTGTGTATATTTTAGTATTTTGGCCATATCTCAAGCTACAGAACTTCAAATGATGAGATTCTTAGACCATTAGAAAGCTAAGAGACAGAGATACAACTTTCATGAAGATTACTTTGCCTAGTTATGCATCAAAGATAGAGAAAATCGCATTAGAAAATGGCTAAACATACTGTATCAGGAATGAAAATTTGTAAAGATTAATAATTGATTTTTAGGCCTTTTATTACACTTTTAAGCCCAATTAAACCCTAGGTCAGCTCAAGGAACTTTAGGTTTAGTCTATTAGTATAAAGAAGATATGTTTATCAACATTAGACACACAACCTTGAGAGATTCAAGAAGTTACAAGTTGAGGCTGAAACTTGGAGATCAAGGCGAAAAATATTGTTTTGTTTTCTTCCTTAGCTTTTATCTTTTTTTGATACTTTCAATGGTTGAATTTTATACAATGTTATTTTATTTTGCAATTATGAGTAGCTAAATTTTTTTTTCTAGGATTGCAATTGAACCACATGTAGTCTAAATTTTTAATCTTTTTCTTACTTATCTTTAATGGGATTTGAATTGTTTATTCTAATTTGTTCTTGTTGTAACGTGCGGGTCTAGGAACCCGACCACTAGACGTGATGAAAACACACTAGGAGTCGCCACCAATCTTTTTCCTAAGTGTGATTGGCCACCTATTGACTCGATTCTAATCGATGAAGTCTTAAATTAATTTTAAACCTGCTGAAAGAATCTTAAACTGGTCTACATTTTTCTAGATCTAGGTTCGGGAGTACGGTTACGCCCGGAGAAGGATTAGCACCCCCGGGACGCCCGTTCCATGAACGACACTATTTTTAGATTATCTTATTGGGCTTTAATCTTTAAGTTCATTATATTTCCTTAGCTATAATTTGCTTATTGTATCTCCAATTTTATTAAATTATTTTTATTTGATTCTAAAATGAAATGCAAGTGTGAGGCAAGATGAAATGCATGGCGTGAGATAAAAAATGTCAGACAAATAACCTTTTATCGAGGACGTTCTCTAGAATCCGCCCATCATACTAGTGGGATCCGGGGTGTTTACTCACCTAGAGAATTATTTGAGAAATTCACCTTCGCAAATTCAACGAATAAATCCCATCATCAAGGTTATCGTACGTTTTTCTTTAAAAATAATGTTTTTGTGAATATGAACCTATTATGAGCAAAAACCTTTTTATTAAAGATGTTTCCCGAGCCCTCCCATCATACTGGTAGGACCCGGGAACATCCTTTCACCTATAAAACTTTTCGATAAATACTTACCTTTGCAAGATCCTCAGAAAATTCCATCATCGGGGCTTAACTCGTAAACAAAAATACTTATATGCAATGGTATGCATGATGCAATAGAAATATATGTTATGTTTGTGAAGTTTATGCTTATTATATTTTTATTTTTTATTATTATGTTTTTTTATTTTTCCCATTTTATCTATTTATTATTTTTGTTATTTAATTTTTTTAATTATTGTCATGGGTATTAATATTTTCGTAAAATTTTATTATTATTATTATTATTATTATTATTTGGACAAATTAAATATAGCATTTATTTTTATATTTATTATTTATTATTATTTTTTAAAAAACTAATTTTTATGTACTAAAATTTTATTTATTTAAAGTAAAAATCTCGGAATCTCAAAATCGAGGCCCTCCCATCGTACTGGTGGAGTCTTAATTTGGATTCCAGACCTAGGGAAAATTAGCTCAAGATTGCGACTCCTCGTGTCCCGACCAATCATCCCATCATCGGTAAGGAAATAAATTCTTACTTTATTTATAAAAATAATTCTTTGTTTTATACCATTTTCATATATATATATATATATATATTTATCTAGACTTAAACATTTATTTATTTCTTATTTGTAATTTTCTATAATTTTCAAAATCCCTAACCATGATAAAACTTTTAATTCTCTTCCTTGATTATCTTATACTTATCATGCTCCTCAACACCACTAGGCCAATCAACAAGTTTATAGAATAAATAAAGGAGAGGACTTTACCTTGTTTGGGCTCAAGTGTTGACCCAAAGTAATTGACCCACTATGTAGTGCCCAGAGCCCGTGTCCTCAGCTCACCAAGCTTTCCTAAAATGCACTGCCCCGGTGCTTTAGTAACTGCAGCTCCCAAGTGCCCCAAAAACAACGACGCCGTCCAAAGAAGAAGAACCTTTTGGATGGCCTAATGCGACGTCGTTTCAAGGCTCTCAAACCCCAAGTATATAAACTATTTTTTTTCTCTCTCAGCGACTCTTTCACTCACTTTCTCTCTCTAGTGACAACACCCATTTCCCAGCTCTATCGTCGTCGCTCTTTACCCTTCTTTTTCTGCTCTCTCCTTTTGCCGATTGGATCCCCACTCTTTCCACCGATCCTGGTGCCGCGATGATCGACTTTCTCTATCTCTTTCTATGCCCGCCGGCCAAAACCCCCCAAAATCTCTTTCAAAAGATGGCAGGAGACCCAAAATCCACTCCTCCCTAAACCGGCGGCTATGCCAACCAAAAAACAACCTCCCTAAAATTAAAATATCCCCCTAAAATGAGCCACAAAATTACCCAAAAGACCCAACCATTCTCTCTTTCTCATTGTACATATTTTTTAATTTTTTGGGTATTTTTTTAATTTGTGGATTGTGATTTTTTGGCTGTTAGAAAGTTAAGGTTTTTGGTCTGCAGGTGGCTAGGATTTTCTAGGGTTTTGATTACCGATTTCTCCCTTTGTGTTGTGTTACAGTGGGGTTTTTATGCCCGGTTCTTTAAGCTTCATTTTGGCCTCTGATGGGGCGTAGTCCCACTACTTTACCAGACGAGAGTTTTTCGCGTCTGACACTGTAGTGGTGCTTGGCTGGTACTGGCAGGGTGCGTCCGTGCCTTGCCAGTACTCTTTTTTCCTTTTTTTTAATTAATTAATTTTATTTTTTATTTTTTTTGTTTATCTAAGCAAATTTACAATGTCTACAGTTCTTAATGCTTTTAATTACTTAGCCACCAATTAAATTGATATAGGAACCTAAACAAACTTGGGAAAAGGAGTTTACAGTAAACTAAAATTGGGATAGTATATGATCATATTAATTGATTTGCATATAGGATAGGGATATACTTATAGGCCATATATAGCCAAATTAGAGCCTGAACTTAATGAGTCTGCTTTAATTTTAATTCACATAGGGATATAGTATTTTGATTAAAATAGATATTTTTATAAGATAAGTCGAGATACCCTTATAAATAATTTAGGACTTTAGGTTAGCAATTCAACCCATTGAAATAAGTTAAGGAAAAGATGTAAGATTTAGATGAAATGTGGGGGATATTGTAATCTTAGGTTTGTTGATTTGATTTTTTTTTTCAAGTTATTATTATTTTGATTTTTCTTGTTGTTTTAATTTTAGTTAATTAGTTTTGGTTAATTAATTAATTTTGATTATTTGGATAAAATTAAATTGTTATAATTTTAGTACTTAGTAAAGTTTTAGATCAATTCCCTATGGGATTGATACTCTGCTTGCTAATATACTATCTATTCAATACGTATACTTGCGTAGTAGGATTTTAACTGACAAGTTTTTGGAAGAAAGAAACATAGAAGATGAAACAAAAGGTAAACCAAGTTTGACATGGGGCAAGGTAGCTAATGTCTTTTTTCCTCTTCTTGGAGTTAGAGGATAGGTTAGTTTATTCAAGGATTGCATGATATGATGCCTAACTATACATTGATAAAGGTCTTCATTGAGAGTAATCAAATGCACGAAACTGCAAAAAAAAAACTCGAAGTCTTATAGAATATTTTAAAAAAAGTACAAAAACTAGTTTTCTTGTTGGTATCAAGATTAAGCGGGGGAAGATACATTAGCCAAGTGAAGACGTACCATAAGGATTAATATATCTTTAGAAAACTTAGTAGAGGGCGTCTCCACGAAGTTGTCAAGAGCATTTTGATAGTTTAGAGGGTAAGTGTGGGTTAAAATTTTCATTTTAGATTGCTGAAGAGGACATACCCAATATGTAAGCTGGATGCTTTGCAGAAGAAACAATGTTAAGTTTTTTATTATTATTATTTTGACATATCTTACACTTTTTAACCTATCTTTCCTTTCCTTTTTCAACGAAACAAGGAAGATGCGATGCAAACTCAAGTTTATGTGGATTTCGCATGCCTTTTTGCCTCATGGCACATGAAAATGTATCTTCAATTCATCCAAAAAGAAAAAAACTCAAGTTATTACTAGAATAATTAGCATATCTTAGATGACAGCTGAGGAACATCGAATTTGTTTAATGGAGTGTTTAATAACATTATTGTTCAAAATATAACTAAGTAATTGCCATTTACTTCCACATGTTGGTCACTACCAAAGCACGTATGTATGTCCGTACAATAAGTCAATAACATAGTTTTAGCTATTGTTTCTTTATGTCATTTGTCATTTTGAGGTTGTCCATACCAAGACTTCAAATCCTTGATTGTGCTATTCAATGAATCAATAATGAATTTTAGCGGATTAATGAATAAGTCCAACCTAATTTATACATTTACCTTGAATTCTCCTTTTAATAAAAAAAAATTGCAACGTTAATAACCAGATATAGGAAAATGGGAACTTGATTCCTTAAATACCCTTTTCATCACCTTTTGTTATGCTGTTGTATCACAATTTATTTTATTTTTATATATTCGTCCTTTGCACAAACTTTCAAATGCAAAGGGACAAATTAATTAACCTAGACAGAACTTAGGATGTTAAGGTGAAATCCTCAATTTGTGAAAAAAATAAAAGACTTAGTAGTGGAAAAATGTATATCACTACTAAAAAATAAGATTATTCCCACAAAATGTTTCAAGAGAAAAGGCTTAAATTTCTTTCTTTATATAGTGAATCCTTAATCTTACTCATCATAAGATTTAAAGTTTTCTATTCAAGTTTAGACCATTAACACCATATAAAATATTGGAACTTAAATCCACTTTATTAGATCATATTATGAATTATAATGTTGTTTCACTATTCAGACAAATTAAGCTAACTTGATTTTGATAAAATATAAGAAAAAAATTGTAAGTCCACACTTTAATTAAATGAAAGAATATTGAGTCAAAAATAATTATATGAAAAAATCTAACTGCCTTTTCAGGGTAAATGTGATTGTGTCATTATGCATTCAAAATGCAAAATAATGAACACAATCGTAACCATTTAGGTCACTCAAGTAAGAAAAAAGAAGAAAAAAAAATGAAGCATGATTAGTCAGGTCAAGTTACACTCAAATGTTTATAAAAATGAAAAGCTCAATTTTTTTTAACCTTTTTTCTTAAACAACATATAGTAGCAAATAAAAAAAAAATTGAGCAAAGAATGAAGTTTTTTATATAAACATTATTAAATTTTCCCTGAAATTACATCATGTATTAAATTTATTACTTTGATACGAAGAACTAAAGTTTAAAGTTTTAACTAAACTAATATTGAATCAATAATTTTAGCACCCAATATGAATTTCATCAAAAAAAAGTACAATAAGAAATTCCACTTAAATATATAATATGTTAAATAGTTTGCAATATAAAGAAGTCTTATTCAAGTGTGATTATTTAAATTAAGTGATTATTCAAATTAAGTTACTATTCAGATTAAGACATGACTCTTCAATAAAGAAGAGATGGTTTCTAACACAACTATTAAATATGTTGATTAACTATTCAGTATTTTCAAACAAACACATCTCTTGAAACTTAACAAGATATGTTTGTTGAAATAAATTAAACATAACCTTTCAGTGTTTATAAAAGGAACTTATATTCAACCAGATTTTATTTATTCAAAGCATTATGTAAAAAGGCTTACTGTAACCTGGAGAGTCCTTGTCTGCAAATCCCCATAATAGGCAACAACACTATAAAAAAAGTGTGTTATAGGATGCCTCAAATCTACTTTCTTCTCTTTTCTTCTTTTACTGAGTTTCTAACAATTTTAAAGAGTTGTTGCTAATGGAGTCTAATCCAAATTCAAGATTTCAACTCATGAATCAAGAATTCATTAAACTTGACCGATTTGATGGAACCAATTTCACTGGCTGGAGAGATAAAATGGTGTTTTTGCTCATAGCCTTGAAGGTTTATTATGTTCTAGATCCAACACTTATCGCACTTTTAAAACCGGCTGTTGAAGGCTTTGATGCACAAAAGGCAGAAAGGGAAAACGTGAAGAAGATAAATTGATATGTCGTGCACACATCCTAAATACTTTGATAGATTGTCTATATGATCTCTACTCCAACCTGAAGACTCTAAAGGAAATTTGGGCAGTCTTGAAGACTACTTATAAAAACGAAAAACGAGGTACTGACAAATTTTTATCTTTAAAATATTTCGAGTTCAAGATATGTGACAATCTGCCTATCATGGATCAAGTACATGATTTATAAGTTTTAGTTTCAAAACTAAAATACCTTGAGCTTAAGGTTCCTGATGTGCTACAAATAGGTGTAATTCTTTCTAAACTGCCTCATATTAGAATAATTATAGGAAAAAGGTTCTGCATTCTATGGAATCTTTATCAATAGAACAATTCATGACTCAGATGCTATTATAATGTGAAACATGTGCTCGTGATGCACAATTTCAGCCTTCTGATTCGGAGGTGAATCTTATAACCCAGAATTCCAAAAATTTTAAAAAGAATTCTATGAAATTCAAGTCATTTGCACTGAAAGTTTCAAGACAAGCCTTTAAGAAAAAAATATAAGAAAAATATAAAATGTTCCATTGTGGAAAGAAAGGCCATATGATTAATGAGTGCAAATCAAGGAAGGCAAGAAAGAATTTTGGTTCTAAAAATCCTGATAAAACAAATATAATAGAAGAGGCTGTTAATGAATTGGTTGCCATGGTTTCTACAATGAATATTATAATGGTAACAAAATTGTATATGGCTATTGATTCCAATAAAAGTACAGATTGGTGGCTAGATTCTAACGCTACAATTCATGCAAGCAATGACAGAAACTTGTTCAAGGCATACATGAAAGTTAATAAACCAGAAAATGTTTTGATAGAAAATCATGTTATAGCTAGAGTTGAAGGAAAAGGAACTATTGAGTTGAATTTCACTTCTGGACAAAAGCTGACAATACTCGATGTATTCCATGTTCCTGAAATTCGAAAGAATTTAGTTTCTACTAGTTTGCTTGTAAAGAAAGGTTTTAAATTGTAATAGAATCTGATAATGTAATAGTATCCAAAGGTGGCCTCTTTGTAAGAAAAGGATACTTTTGTAATGGCATGTACAAGTTCAGTATTGATGAATTAAATATGATTTTTGCTTACACTGTTGAGTCTAATTCTTTATTATGGCATGTTAAATTAGGACATTTAAATTTTGGTTCCATGAGATTTATGTCAAAAAATGGTTATATTGCATGCAAACATAAGCACCTAGAAAAATGTGAAATATGCATACAAGCAAAAATGACAAAGAAACCTTTTGTAGTGTAGAAAGAAACTCACAATTATTAGATATTGTACATTCTGATATATGTGAATTTAATGAAAAATTAACTAAAGGAGGAAAGAGATATTGTATAACTTTCATAGTTGATTATTGTAGGTTCATTTATGTCTATTTAATTAAAACAAAAGATGAAGCTTTTCGAAAATTTAAAAAATATAAATTTGTTGTGAAAAATAAAAAAGGTAGGAAAATCAAAATTTTAAGAAATGATAGAGGAAGAGAATATTTTCCTACAGAATTTGATAATTTTTGTGAAGAAAATGGTTTGATACATCAAAAAAGGGCTCCTTATTCACCACAACAAAATGAATTGGCTAAAAAAAAATAGAACTTTGGTTGATATGACAAATGCTATGTTATTGAATGCACATTTATTGCATGATTTATGGGGTGAAGTCTTATTAACATGTCATATATTGAATAGAATTCTTTCCAAAAGTATTAAGGTCTCACCTTATGAACTTTGGAATTGAAGAAAACCAAATTTGGATATCTTAAAGTGTGGGGTGCTTGGCCTTTAATAAAGCTCTAGAACCGCAGAGAACAAAACTTGAACCCAGAGCAATGAAAGGCATTTTTGTTAGCTATGCCCAACATTCTAAAGTATGTCGAATATTATATTTACAATCAAATGTTATTGTAGAGTCTATACATGTTGAGTTTATTAATTTTTGTATAACTCTAATAATATATTTGATTGTGAACAAAATATCTTAATTGCAAGTTGTGACCAAAGTGATATGACTTCTCATGATACATCCAGTAAAAAAAAAGGATGATACTTAAATTGAGCCTAGAAGAAGTCAACGAGCCATAAAAAGAAAGCACTTAGATCCAAATTTCTTTGACTTACAAGTATTAGCATTACTTGTGGAAGGACGTAGAACGAAAGTGTATAAAAAGATACATATTTTGTTAAACGTTGAAGATGATCCAAAAACATTCAAAGAAGTTATGTTTTCAAGGGATGTAACTTTTTGAAAAAAACCAATAAATAATGAAATGGATTTAATCTTGTCAAACAGAACAAAGGTTTTGGTTGATCTTTTTTTGGATCAAAATGTATAGGTTGTAAATGGGTATTTAGAAAAAAATATAACATAGATGGTTTGGTGCAAACCTTTAAGGCTAGATTAGTTGCCAAAGGTTTCACACAAAAAGAAGGCATTGATTATTTTGATACTTATGCTCTAGTAGTAAAAATAACGTTCATAAAAATGCTTTGGGCTTTGGTGTCTATTCATAAATTACATGTACATCAAATAGATGTTAAAATTGCCTTATTAAATGGAGATCTTAATGAAAAAATATATATAGAGTAACCTGAAGGTTTATACTTCTTGGAAATGAAAGGAAGGTTTATAAACTAATCAAATCTCTTTATGGACTAAAACAAGCTCCAAAGCAATGACATAAAAATTTTGATAGTACTATACTTTCAAATGGATTTGTACATAATAATGCAAATAAGTGCATTTACTCTAAATTTACAAAAGATTATGGTGTAATCATATGTCTTTCTGTAGATGATTTGTTGATTTTTAGTACAAGTATGCTTAGAATTGTTGAAACCAAGAAATATTTTACTTTAGTTTTCAAAATGAAAGATCTTAATGAAGTTGACATAATCTTGGGAATTAAAGTCAAAAGAGATCAAAATGTGATTTCATTAAATCAATCACATTACATAAAGAAAATTCTTCATAAATATAATCATTTGAAAATCAAAGAGTTTAATACTCTTTATGATTCAAGTATAAAATTGACTAAAAATTGTGAAAGAGTTATGGCACAATTAGAATATGCAAGTGTCATAGGCAACATTATGTATGTTGCGCATTGTACCAGACCGAACATAGCCTTTGCTGTTTACAAACTTTCAAGGTTTACAAGTAAACTTGGCAAAGATCATTGGAAGGCTATTATTAAAGTACTTGGATATTTAAAGAAAATAAAAAATTTAAAAATTTGTTACAATAGTTTTCCTAGTACTTTAGAAGGATTTTCTGATGCTAGTTGGATAACTAATAGTAATAATAATGAAGGATATTAAAGAATTATGATAGATATCATAGTGAAGGATAGTGGGGATCATGACAGATATGCTCCTTGACTTAGTGATATAATTTCATGATCTAATTCTCTTAATTCCCTTCATTATAAGATGTTACAATCTTTATTTAAGCATTACAGTTTATTATACAGATTGTTTTCCTTTTATATTGATGCTATGACTTGTATATAAACAAATGCATATTAATCGAATAAATCATTCAAGAGAGTATTCAAACACTTCATGGTATCATAGCAAAGTTGCAGACAACCTAAGTTAAAATTCTCTAATGGCTGATAAGAGCGGGGAAGGGGTAAGTAAGGGTAATGAGAATTTAGTATCCACCATCCTGGCTTAATATTTGTTACACATCCACTGAGTGAAACTGGGAATAATTACTTCACTTGAAGGCATAGTTTCTTGAATGCTCTCCAATCTAAGAACAAAGTAGGGTTCGTGGATGGATTGGTTTTGAAGGGCAGAAATCAACTACCCAAATTTCCAAAGTTAGGTACAATGTAATGCAAGTCTTATCTTAGCTAATTAATGCTTTTTCAAAAGACTTGTAGGGAAAAATAGTACATATAGAAAATGCAAGTGAAATATTGGCAGATCTCCAAGAACGGTTCACTCAAGGCATTGCACTTAGAGTCTATGAACTCAAGCGAGCAATTATGCTTTTACAACAGGAGAAGGTCCCAATCTCTACTTATTATGAAAAATTGAAAGCTTTATGGAATGAAGCATAAACCTTTCGACCTTTACCGTTTGCGCTTGTGGTGTCTTGAGACAAATGTAGGAGATGCGTGAGGAAGAAAAGGTATTTGACTTTTTAATAGGATTGGACGAAAGCTATAAAACCTCATGCTCCCAAATTCTCAACTTAAAGCCCATGTTGACTATTGAATGAGCTTATGCGATCGTGGCATAAGAAGAGAAGCAATTGGTAATGGTCGCATCACTATCCACGGTGCTCGAAGGAGCTGCTTTGATGGTGAGAAACTGGACAATCGACGATGTAAGGCATGGTAGTGGGCAAAAGGCAGGTGATTGATGAGACCATCGTGGAGGGGAAAGAACTCATCGCCGTTGCACTCACTGTGACAAAATTGGGCATACTTGTGATTCTTGCTACGAGATTGTGGGCTACCTACCACATTGGTAGTGAAGACAAAAACCCAAGGGAGATCTGACAAAAATACCGACGATGGTGGCTGGGACGTAAATCCGTGCGTTTGTAGTTGAGGGAGAAGCAAACATGGGTCATGGACCTTATTCATCTGTGCCTGGGCTCACATAAACCCAATACGAACAACTTATGGATCTATTGGGCCGACAAACAAATAAGTCCAACTCTAATATTGGACCAACAGTCAACAAGGCCTTAAATGTCCATAGTACAAATTTTTTCGATAAATCATTTGGCAAGAACAACTCATGGATGACTAATATTGGGGCCACAACTCATATCACTCATCAAATCAACAGTTTGTTCAACATGGTTAAATGCCTGATTTTTGTTTTTATTTGCTATCTATGAGCAAAATAACTCATGACTTGAACTGTTTACTCATCTTTGGACCTGATTTTTGTGTGACACAGGACTTTCTGTCAAGGAAGCTGATTGGAGTGGATAAAGTGTAAAATGGATTATACTACTTGGAGCCAATGAGGGCGGGCAACGTTCTTTTGGCTAAAGGCAAAGATAATGCATTATTGTGGCATAATCGATTGGGGCACATTCCTTTGGATCATTTTTTAGTAGTTCTAAATTTATTTGTCACTTGCACCAGAAAGAACAACTTTCTTTGTGATCCTTATTGTAGAGCGAAACAAACTAGATCGCCTTTCCCAATTCACAGAAATAAAAGTTTGCATGCCTTTGATTTAATTCATTGTGACATTTGGGGGCTTTATCACATTACATCCTTTTCAAAAGCACATTATTTTCTCACTATTGTAAATGATTATAGTCAGGCAACATGGGTTTTTCTTATGAAGCATAAATCAGAAACTAGAAATCTCTTACTTTATCTCTTCCAATGGGTCAAGACACAATTCAATGCACAAATTAAGTTATTGCGAATAGACAACGGTTTACAATTTAAACATGAAGATTTTGTGGATCATTATTTTGAGCATTGCATGGAAAAATAAACCAATTGCACAAACACACGTCAGCAAAATGGTGTGGTGGAATGCAAACATCACCACTTCTTAGAAGTAGCATGAGCACTTCGATTTTAAGCTAACCTTCGCATTACTTTTTGGGTTGAATGTGTACTCACTGCAGCATATCTGATCAACCATATGCCACTCTTAGTTATAGACAATTAGACTCCGTATGAGAAATTGCTTGGCTGACCTCTATCATATGATCATCTCAGATTTTGTGGATACCTCTATTATAGACATGTCAACAACAAGCCTCGTGATAAATTTGCCTTTCGGAGTAAACCAGGAATCTTTGTTGGCTACCCTTCAGGGCAAAAGGGATATCGCATATATGATATTGAGAGTAAAAAGATATATGTTTCTCGATATGTGCAATTTTGGGAAGGAACATTCCCATTTGACAAAACGAAAGTTAACAATTCAACGACTGAGGGTGCACATCAACATACACAAACCACTTCTTTTAGTCCATTTGATAAACCTCTTGGACACTCAAGCCTTGAACGCATCTTGCAGCAAAAACCAATAGACAATTCACAAATGCCGCAACATTTGGAACAAAACCAGGAGGTTACATCATCAATGTACCCCCAAGAAGAGTAAACACATTTGGAAAACAACATCAACCAAACTGACGATTCTATCTCCCTTTTGATTGAGCTAAGGATGGCAATACAAGAGAATAACGTTTCTTCATCACATACAGAACAACATAATGCTATTCCTATCAAACGACAGCGACAAGTATCGAAGCAACTATCTGGATATGATTATATTTGCCCTCCTTACTTGTTCTTGATTCTCACTCTTCCTCTCTTTCGGTCAACTCGACGGTATATCCTTTATCCCACAATATTTCTTACTCTAAATTTTTCAGAGCTCACAATGTGTTCTTAGCGGCCATCTTAGCCATTGATGAGCCAAAATCATTTTTTCAAGCAGTCAAAATATAACATTGGCGTGATGCCATGGCTAAGGAGATATCTGCTTTAGAAGTAAATAATGCTTGGACTTTGACCTCTCTACCTTCCAAAAAACGAGCCATTGATTCTAAATGGGTGTATAAAATCAAATACAATCCAAATGGAACAGTAGAACGTTATAAAGCAAGGCTCGTCGCTAAAGGCTATACACAAATTGAAAAGGTGGATTTCCATGAGACCTTTGCTCCGGTTGCAAACTTGGTCACAATACGCTGTCTTTTGGCTATCGCTGTCGTACATCATTGGGAGTTACACCAACTGGACGTCAACAATGCCTTTTTACATAGGGATTTAGAAGAAGAAGTCTACATGAAAATACCTAAGGGCTCTGCTAGAAATGAGGAGTAGCGTGTCCATCGACTCAAGAAATCTCTCTATGGACTTAGTCAAGCATCACAAAATTGCTATCAAAAGTTCACTAATTCCTTACTAGCCATTGGATTTGTTCAATCTCATGCCGATCATTCTCTATTCACGTACTTTACCAAGGAGTCATTTGTTGCAGTATTAATCTACGTTGATGACATTATAGTAACAGGGATTGATGCACTCAAGATTTCCCAACTAAAGGCTTACTTGGATCGTGAATTTTGTATTAAAGATTTGGGCAAGCTAAAATCTTTTTTAGGCATTGAGGTGGCACATTCTCCATCCAGCATTGTCTTAAGCCAGCAGAAATATGTGCTTGATATATTGGCAGATAGCGACCTCATTGGTTGCAAACCCGCATCGTCACCTATGGACCGGCAGGTTAAAATTGATCCTGATAAAGGACCACTTTATTCAGATCTACGACAGTATAGAAGGTTAATTGAAAGAGTATTATATCTCACCATTATAAGACCTGATATTAGCTTTGTCGTTCATGTACTAAGTCAGTTTATGCATTACCCATGTCAGCCTTATTTTGATGCAGCTCTACATGTTCTTAGATATCTGAAAAGGTCCCCAAGCTAGGGTTTGTTGCTTCTTGTTAATAGTTAGTTGACCCTCAAAGCTTACTGTGATGTAGATTGGGCAAGTTGTCCAACGACACGTAGGTCAACCGCAGGATACATCATCTTTCTTGGTTCATCTCCTATTTCATGGCGATCCAAGAAATAGTCAGTTGTTTCTCGTTCCTCCGCAGAAGCAGAGTATAGGGCCATGGCCATGACGGCAAGTGAGATTATATGGCTTCTTAGATTATTAGCTGACCTTTAAATTTCACACCCATCACCAGCTTCATTATTTTGTGACAATCAAGCTACACTTCACATTACTGCGAATACGATCTTTCATGAACGTACCAAGCACATCGAGATAGACTATCATTTTATCAAACAACATATCTAGTCCAGAACCTTTATTCCACAATCCATCTCATCATAATTTCAGTTGGTAGACATTTTTGCTAAGGCTCTTAGACAAAATCGTTTCCATGATTTAATGGCCAAGTTAGGCATTACTAATCTTCATGCTCCAACTTGAGGTTGAGTAATGAAAGATATTAGAGAATCATAACAGATATCATAATGAAGGATAATGGGGATCATGACAGATATGCTTCTTGACTTAGTGATATAATTTCTTGATCTAATTCCCTTCATTATAGGATGTTCCAATCTTTATTTAAGCATTACACTTTATTGTACAGATTGTTTTCCTTTTATATTGATGTTATGACTTGTATATAAACAAATGAATATTAATCGAATAAATCATTCAAGAGAGTATTCAAACTCTTTAATTTATGACAATAAATCCACATTATGATGGATTTTTACCTTAGGACGTGGTGCCATTAGTTGGGTATCTAAGAAGTAGACTTGTATTACACATTCTACAATGGAATATGAATTTTTAGCATTAGTTGTTGTTGGAAAAGAAGTAGAATGGCTGATAAATTTGTTATTAGATATAAAGTTGTGGCTACAACTAATGCCAGCCATTTTCATATATTGTGATAGTAAGGCTACAATGTATGTAGCTCATAATAAGATCTATAATGGAAAAATGTGGAAAGAATCTATCTTCCTATTTGCCAAATTGTATCTGGGTATTCTCAAATTCTTTTCTAAAATTCAAAACTATCTAAAGAACGATTTTTAAAAAAGAAATAGGAATTGCATATAGGAAGATGACATTCTAATTATAAGGTACGTTGGTTTAGAGAATGTAGAGAAATTCGAGAATACTCAAATAGGATTTTAGAAGAAAAAGAAGTTAATAATAGATTCTCTCTCCACACCTTTCACAGTTTTTGAAAATTCAAGATTGCACAAAAAATGATTTTAGAAAAAAATAAGAATTGCAGACAGGGAGAAGACATTCTAACTATAAGACATTGGGTTTAGAGAATGTTAAAGAAAGTAAATATTTGTTTGTGAGCAAAATGGCTTCAATCAAACTGAAAAAATTGAATAAGGTTTTTTGTACTAGGAAAGAAGGCTTCAATTAAGAAAATGGTAATTAGTTAAGAAGATGGTATTTGTTTGTTAAGAAATGTTGATCAGTTTGAAATAATTAGTTTTTTTAATTTTTTAAATCTCTAATTAATAATTTTTGGACAATTGAATGGGTAAAAGGAAAAAAAAACTAATTCTTAATAAACAATTGTTTAGGTTACATCATTTATCAATGTTATCAAGATGACACATCAATATGTCATATGGTAAATGATATAACATCAGAAATTACTGATTGTATCGTTAATTAATGGAAGTTAGTAAAGAGTTAATAAAATAGATTTATTTAATTCAAAATAAAAATTTAAAATTATATTAAAACATATAAAAAATAAAAATTAAATTGACTTTTTTAATATAATTTGACAATTTATTTAAATATTTAGTCAAAAATTTCCTTATAAATTGGGACCCACCGGCGCCCAAACCTACGAATTTGAAAAGCAATTATTTCCCTCTTATTTTAAATCCTCCCTCGTTTTCCCAATCCCGCACTGAAAAAGGAGTCGGAAAAAAAAAATGGGTGTAATTCTCACAGAATCGAATGATTCCTCCTCTGCTCACGACCCTCTCTTCCCATGGCTCACGTATTCTTCTCTTTCTTCTTAGAATTGAGTTTCAATAATTGTTTGCTGTGAACTGATTTTCTTTTACTAACATGTTTCGAATCCAGGTCGATAAAGAAGGCATTGGATGAATGGTACTCAGGGAACCGCACCGGTGCAGATCTCGACAATCTTTTATCAGATTGTATCTCTACTTTCAAGCACAATGCCAAGTACCGAAACGACCTCAGATTTCTCAAGATTTGGTTCATTTATGTAATTATAGCTACTTACTCTTGCTCCTGGGGTTTTGTCTAGCTTTTGAAAATTTTAAAATGTAACTGAATTGGGGGATTTTTCGGGATGTTGCTATTACTTATTCGGTTTGATGGGTCAATTATTTGATGGGTTTAATTTGATTTTTCGTATCCTGTGTAATTTATATCGTTCGAGCTTATGTGCCCGTACATAGAGAGAGAATTGGAAATTTTCTTAACTTATGTAATCATGTTCGTAGTGGATATTTTTGAGGGTTCAGATATCTGAAATAGGTTAATTGAGTTATTGCTTTTGCATTTTAGTACTGCTTGAATTTCGCTTGTACATTAAGGGGCCGTTTGGTTCAGGATTTGAAAATATTTCTGTGGTAATGAGATTTCCGGTATCCACCTAGGAGGCATTTAGAGACAACAAATTATTCTATTATTTGGTTTGGTCAATATAGTATTGGATATATTTGAGTTTTTTTATTTACAAGTAATGCTTCAATTTTGCTGTGGATTTGGTAATGTTGCATCAACTAAATTTCGTGGTTCTTTCAGTTGGAAGGTAGTAAAGATTTCGAAAGTGTTTTTAGAGAAATAGAGGAGAATGAGATTTGTATTGGACATTCTCTACTTTATGAGTGGTATGCATATTTCCTTGAAGCCAAAGGGAAGTGGAAGGAAGCACACACGGTTTATCAGATTGGTATTTCAAGGTTTTTCTCTTTATTTGAATTTTAAGTTTTTGTTAGTTGGGATTCATCATTTATGTTTTGATGCTTTGATCATGTTCTGAGAATAGGAAAGCTGACCCGCTTGAGAAGCTGAAGGGGGCACAATCCTTATTTGTTAAAAGAATGTCTGATAGGCTTAATGGTTCCTCATTTGGGAAGGTAATTAAAGCTTAACCAGGAAAAGGAACTCATGTGGTTTCTAAACATTTTCCCTGAATTGTCCAAGCACATATGATATGACTGTGTGAATGCATGCGTGCATAATACAGTATAGTTTGCAAGTAGAAGTCTATCAATTTATAAACATTTGCAAATATTGCTGATGAGTTTCACTATGCATCATCTTATGAACTTTGTGTAAATATTGGGCAAATGCAAAAGACTTTTCCTCTTATGCATGGGATTTTTGTAGTTTTTCTTCTTAAGTATGTACTTATAGGTTTGAAGTTTCAGGGAATGAAATTTTGGTGTTCAGTCTTTTGACTCTTTTCTAAATGAATGCCTAATGCTTCAGCATCAGCTATTTCTTTTTTACCGTTTTAACGAATGCCTAATTGGGTATCATCGATTAACATTTCACCCATAAAGAGTCTTACATCACACCATGCCTTTCATTTGAGGTTAGGAAATGTGGTTAAAATGCTGGCTGGGTAAACCTTTGTTTTTTCTTCTTCCAATTTTTTGATCCTCAAGCTTTCACATTAATGTACTGCAGATTGACGGGAGTGAACCAGCTGAGTTTGGAAAAAAATTTATTAATCCATGGTCCACCTTCACGATAGAAGAGCTTTCAAAGAAGATACATCCTCAAATTACAAAATATGATGTGAGACAGTTTGCTTATATATATATATATATATATTTTGCTTTTCTCTCCAATTTTCCAGTCTTATTCCTGATTAGTCTTATTCTAGCCTTTTGACATTTATTTCAGGGATACCACCTGAGTAAGAAAGTTTACTCTGGAAAAGTAGCCTTATCTTCTTTGAAAAAATCATCGAGGAATAAAATTATTGAGATAGGTAATTTTCATGATTTTGCAACATGATTCTGGCTTGTTGCTTTGAAATAAGTATATGATTATTTGAAAGTTTTCTAACCAATATTTAAAAAATCAGATTGATTTCAATAATTAATGAGATTTAAAGGCTAGGATGAAGTTTAGAAGTAAACTATGAGATCAAAATTTGCTGCCAACATTAATATACAGCTTTGCTTAACACTCTAATGACATGACCATATTTGCTGGCAACTTCTTTCACCTTGTCTTTGGTTCTCTTAGTCTCATCATCACCAATTTTCTGGACTCTATTCCGTAGTAATTGATGAAAATCATGAAATATTGAAGAATATCTGTATGCACAGTGATGGAGTAAGTATTATATGGAAATTTAATCTACCGCTTGTTTATAACTATTGTTGAAGGCCTCTCTATATGAGGTATTTGTACTTTCTGCTGCACATGAAAGTTTACACCGCATTTTGTAAGTGTGCCGAAGGGCTATAGAGCTTGTTAGGCTGGATCCTGCATGGGAAAAAAATGACAAGTATTTGAAATAAAATACCAACACAGATCTAGAACAAGAGAAACAGAGATTGTTTAAGAAGAGTATAGCGGTGTTTTGTCTTTAAGATAGGCACATTCTTGGTGCATAAAAAATCTTTTGAGAACCTAGTTTTGTGCAATATCTACTGCTTCTTTCAATTTTGAGAGGTATTATCCCATCTGTAGAACTTGTAGAGTGTGCTTCATTTTTGAGTGCAATGGAGATTCCAAGGTTTACTCTTGTCTTAATTGAAAAAATCTCTTTACAATATATCAATGAGTTTAGAGAGCCAAGAATTGTATTAATAAGCTACCATCTATTCTATGAATTTTTAATTTTTTAGAAACACACAAATTCATTATAGGGAATTAAAATTTATTTATTATTATTTTTTGCCTTTATTTTCAAAGGTGGAAAGAAGTATCAGATCAAGGGGTGTGCTGGTCAGGGTGGCTTTGCTCAAGTATTTAAAGCATACATTGATAGCAATCCTGATGATGTTGTTGCATTAAAGGTTATTGTTAACCTTGATCTATAATAAAGATCACAGTTTCACATCCTGGACTCTGTCCTAACATTACAAAATCCTTTTTGCAGATACAAAAGCCTGCTTTCCCTTGGGAATTCTACATGTACCGTCAACTTGACGAACGCATCTTAGACAAACAGGTATAACAGTTCAAGATGTCTATCACCTTACATCATTTATAAGTATATTCTGGGCTGATGAGCTTTTATGATTTCCTTTATTTCATTGTATCAGAGATCAAACTTTGGTTCTGCTCAGAAAATTCATATCTATTCCGACTGTAGCATACTTGTGTGTGACTATCTATCTCACGGGACACTTCAGGTAGGTTTTTGCGCCTTGCATAGCTCCAACCAAATAGTAAAAAAGTAAAGGGAAAAAGGTGTCTTCTATAATATTTGCCCTTGCATTGTACAGGATGCGATTAATTCTTATGTGGTTACTGGCAAGTCCATGGAGGAGGTATTATGTATTTATTACACTACAGAGATGCTTTACATGTTGGAAACTTTGCATAGGGTTGGCATCATTCATGGCGATTTCAAGCCTGATAATCTTCTGATTCGCTATTCTAAGTAAGTGACCTTTTTTCTTTTCACCACTATAGATCATGACTATATGTTTTCCAGGACTTTCATGTAACTTTAGCATAGTACTTGATATGCTAATTACCAAACATCACAAAAGAAATATAAAAACAATGTTCATAAAAGGAACACTAATGACACTAATGGCCATAGAACTGTTAGACTTCTACTTTGAGTTGTAATTCTACCACAATAAACCCGACACTCCTGATGATTGAATTTGAATGACATTGCACTTGATATTTTTTAAGAAGCATTGAAAAGTATCCTTGAATGCAGAGTAGTGTCACATGTAGGTAGACTGGCGAACCAATGTATAAGCCATCTGTAACCGTTCACTAAAGTCATGAAGATATTTATGCAATACTCCTACACTCCTGCTTTTCCCTTTTCAAATAATTCAAAAACATATTATAAAATTTTTAATGCTTATTTAGTTATTTTATCAAGTCCAGCTTTGGCTTGAGAGTCATTGTTAACATATATTTAGTGTAATACAATTTTTATTTTAGTCTTTTTTCATTTAAGTTTGATTTTTAGTGTTTTGGCATGTAATACATAGATTTTTGACATTTTGCAGGGATGACCTCTCAGAAGATGGCTTTAAAGATCGAACTGGCCCTTGGCATGATCAGGTTAATTCCGCTTGAATTGAAAATTAGAATTTTATGGTTGACATTTGACAATTATATATACTTAAAGAGTTTTATTTTGAAGGGTCTTTGCCTTGTTGACTGGGGGAGGGGGATAGACCTGCATCTTTTTCCAGACAACACAGAATTTACAGGTGATTGTCGAACTTCTGGCTTTCGTTGTATTCAAATGCAGGAGAAAAAACCATGGACCTTCCAGGTAAGTATCTGCTTCATGAACCATTGCAAATTGGTGTGTTTAATTTCATCAGAGTGATTACCTTGACCATGCTGTGTCATTTATCATCAGGTGGACACATATGGCCTGTGTGTTGTTGTCCATATGATGCTGCATAATACTTACATGGAAATTGAAAAGAAAGCCTCAGATGATGATTACATTTATCTGCCAAAATCATCTTTTAAAAGGTATTGTTCTTTTGAACGGTATTGTAGTTCTTCAGTTCGGGTGCCAATTTCTTAATTAGCTTCTGATCCATTGGCAAGGGTTACTTTAAAATTTAAAAATTCACCACAAGTAAAGAGCCATATTTCCTTATATCTCTTTCTTGATTGGCAATGTCAGCTCTCTTAACTTCCATTAGCTTTGCACGATTGCTTTCAGATACTGGAACGTCAACCTATGGAAGGATCTCTTTACAAAGCTGCTTAATGTTAGCCCAGGCAACAATGATGCAGAGTTGTTGCAGAGCTTGAGGAAGTCATTCCTAGAATACATGTGCGATAACCCCCCGCTTGTAAACAAACTAAAGGAGTTGCTAGTGAAACAAAGGGCTTCCTTGTGTTGTGCTTAATGCACCTTGGATCATTCCTGCAGAAGTTTCGTAACAACAGTCTCGTACTCTTGGAATGCATATCAAAATTGCAACCAAAAACAGCTTAAAATGGTGAAATCTCTCTTGATTTCACTGAGAGAGGATATGTGTACAGCCATGAATTCTACTGTCAGTTTCTTGTTGTATTACTGCATTTTGCTGGTATGCTGGTACAATTTTCAGCCTGTTGGATATTCCATTGTAAAAGAACTTGATGTAGAAGTTCAATGATGTCTGAACCCACGCATGTTAAGCTATCCACCTGAAATTTATAAGTCTGAAAGGCTACTCTGTCCTTATGTTTTTCAAGATTATTGCAAGAAGTAGATCCAAACTATGGTCAGCCAGGAGAGCTCTCAACTACCTAGTCCTTGGGTCATTAACTGATTGACTTATAAGCAAAAAAATGTTTATTACTGCTTTCACTTTGGGGGTTGCTTCTCAATCCCCAAAGGAGAGCCTCCAACTTCCATGTCTAATAAAATTACTAATGAGACCCAATCTTCAGTGGACCCGACTCATTACTTACTAGTCAGCTCGGTGGTGGTACGCACAATTCAAACCCCAAGGCAAGGTCAAATCTGTCATTACAGAGAAGAATAAAAACCCTAAATCTAAAGCACGGTGTACCTGATATATAATGAGCTCGTCATTTTCATTTCTCCTAGCAGTAAGGAAGTAGAATTAGAGCTTTCTCGGCGACCGCCCAGGTTACTTTCCTCATTTCTCCATTCCTCAATTCATCGTATTGCTGCCCTAGCATTTCTGCTTCTTTTTCTTGGTCACTCCCTTTGCCTTTTGATTTCATGTTAGTTTTTTATTTTAGCTGTTTGGTTGCCTAGAAATGATGGAAAAACAGAAACACTCGAACTGAACTCTTGAGCTTCTTTTACCTTCTAATTTCTTGTTTTAGTTAATTTGGTTAATGATCTTTGTGGCAAGAGGTTTAAATTGCATTTGATGTGTTGTTATTTCCATCATTTCATCAGTAGCCGCCGCAAACTGTGTAACTGTGAATCGAGAACTAGATATGCTGCGGTTTAGTCTTAAGTAAGGATGATTGGATTGTTAGTTTAGTAGTTGTTGTGACTTGAAGATCTCTTATATTGTTTAGAATTGCTATATCTATTTTACCAGGTCCTTTTTGCTATATGGGAGTGCGATTTTTTTACGAAATATTAAAAATTGCTTTAGGAAATTTATAACTAATGCCCCACGTCGGTGGTTTTCTTCCTCTGGGAGAAACAATGATCCATTAGTCATATAGTGTGGGGTTTTCCGTTCCTTTCAGGTTGTATTGCATTTTTTGAACTTTCCATTGATTCTGACTAATATCACTGAAACTTTGTTAAAAGAGAAAAAATTGTATATAAAATCATTTCATCATTTCAACTTTTCAGCCAGTTAGTTTCAAATGTTCGCTTGTTCTATCCTTCCTTTAAAGGTCTGAGTGTGCATCTCTTATTTAGAGCCTGCTCTGGCCTTCCTTTGTTTGTTTTGCTGTCAATTATTTTCTACGTTGGTTTTATTAACTTACAGGTCACCATCTGAAGTTGTAAACATGGCAGATGGATCACAGCGTCCATCAGTATTTCAAAAGATACATGGGCAGTCCTACTTCATCTCCAGGCTATCTCCTAACTTGCATGCCAAGAATTATAATGTGACTGGAGCATATGCCAATGGAGGAATTCATGTTGCTTTACAGCCATCATGCCAAGACACTGGGTTCGCACATGTGTCCCCTGTTTCTCCAATATTTGTACAAGCTCCAGCAGAGAAGGGTTTTTCTGGTTTTATAGTGGATTTCCTCATGGGAGGAGTTTCTGCAGCTGTCTCCAAGACAGCTGCTGCTCCAATCGAGCGGGTTAAACTTCTAATCCAAAATCAGGATGAAATGATCAAAGCTGGGCGATTGTCTGAACCATACAAGGGAATTACTGACTGTTTTGCCAGGACTATTAAGGATGAAGGTGTCCTTTCTCTTTGGAGAGGCAACACTGCTAATGTTATCAGATACTTCCCCACCCAGGTTACTTTTCTTTCACTTGATTTTTTAGCACTTTGTCATCCTTTTCTGTCTTCCCTCTTAAGGTGCTTTTGTTTGCTAACTTAGTTTGTCTGTCATATCCCTGGGGTGGCTTCCACTGTCCCAGCATACCTTTTCTTGGGAAAGAAGCAGAAAAAAAACCCCCCAAAAATGAGGCTTTTGATGCGTTATGTGGGATCTAGTATTGTCAGTTGGATCGAAGAATTTGCTTATCCTTTTCTTTTAGTTCTTCTTCCTCACTTTCTAAATATTTTGGCTTAAAGCTTTGTGTATGTGCCAGGCGCTGAACTTTGCCTTCAAGGATTACTTCAAGAGGATGTTCAATTTCAAGAAGGACAGAGATGGCTACTGGAAATGGTTTGCAGGGAACTTGGCATCTGGTGGTGCTGCTGGTGCTTCATCTCTTCTGTTTGTTTACTCTCTGGATTATGCCCGTACGCGTTTGGCTAATGATGCTAAGGCTGCTAAAAAGGGTGGTGAGAGGCAGTTTAATGGTTTAGTAGATGTCTACAAGAAGACCATCAAATCTGATGGCCTTGCTGGGCTTTATCGTGGATTCAACATCTCATGTGTTGGAATTATTGTTTATCGTGGACTCTATTTTGGAATGTATGATTCTCTGAAGCCAGTTGTTTTGGTTGGTGGGTTGCAGGTATGTGAGCTATAATGAATCTTCTGGTGTCTGCCCATTAAAACTATCTCTAGCTCGGTAGCATTAGCTAGCATGTTTAATATTGACTTGAGCCTGATATCTCTATTTATTTGTTTGGTATTTACAGGATAGTTTCTTGGCAAGTTTCTTGCTGGGTTGGGGTATCACGATAGGTGCTGGACTGGCATCTTATCCAATTGATACAGTGCGTAGAAGAATGATGATGACATCTGGAGAAGCAGTCAAATACAAGAGCTCTCTGGATGCTTTCTCTCAGATCATCAAGAATGAAGGTACTAAATCACTGTTCAAGGGTGCTGGTGCAAACATTCTGCGTGCTGTTGCAGGTGCTGGTGTGCTTGCTGGTTATGACAAGCTGCAAGTCATTGTTCTCGGCAAGAAATATGGATCCGGTGGCGGTGGCTAATGTTATTACATCACAGTGGGAGGTGATACTGGCATCTTGAAGTTCGATTTACGATTTCAAGTTGGAATAATTGCGGATGGACATAGTGCTTTTGAAAGTTCCCAGTATTTAGGGATTTAATATGAAAAAATTGTTAGTGACGAAAAAAATCCTACTTGAATTTTGAGTGTTACATGTTTTTACTTTTGGTTGTTCTTTTTGGTGAGAATAATTAAACAATGCTCTGTTTGGTCTGTAGTATGTTACTAGATTTTTCTTGTCCGTGTATGTGTTTTGCATTTGATCTGGTAGGTATGTGTCACCTGAATGAATTGTAGGAGCAGTGTATCACAAACAGCTCCTAATTTCCATGGTGTTACACTTGCCTATAAACTTGCAAGATCGCAGAAGATAAAGCTGCTTTCGATTCTTGATCAAAGTTGGGCATCCTGTCTGAATGTTTACTTGAGATTTTAGCGGCAGAATTCTATTCCATGACCAAAATTTGTTTCTTATTTCTCTCTTTTCGGTTAGAAATTAGGTCGAAGCCTTACACTAAGGTTAGTCATACTGTAGGATTTGCCCTGTGCAAAGAAAAACATTCTACTTACTACTTTTTTCTTCTTTGTCAAAGGAAAACAGATCACTTAATGTGGATTTTATTCATTGCAATGCATAAATTTAAAATGAAAATAATGCTAATACCTCCTTTTTATTTAAGCTGCATGAAAAGTAACAATTGTAAAAATGGAATGACAAGCAGTAAAAAATATTCATCGTTATCTGTTGTCTTACGGCACGGCCTTTGGTGGACTATATAACACGCAAGCAAAACAATGATGTAGGAGAACATCGTTGGTAGTTAAGATCAAAAGATTTAAACGATTCTTTGATTGTTGACATAATATTCAAAACCTGAACCTGAACCTACTCCATTCCACCATCCGACCATCGTTGATTGTGTATCGGCCTCTCACATTCAGGATTATACAACCAATGTGTTCCAGCCCAAGCCTGCGCTGTAGTCGGATATAACTTGTAGAACTTTGACTGACGCAAAACATGTTTCATCCCTTCAGTTCTAAGGAATCTTTCATGCTTGCTTTTTCCTCCGGTGGTCTGAAGCTGTCTTTCTCCTGCTCCACTTGGAAGGAGATAAGTCCTTATCCTGCGCGTCGTCTTCCCTTTCCCAATTTCCACAGTACCAGGGTCTACAACTAATTTCGGATGTAACTTATTCAAATGGATCCATTTAGGTACAAACCATATATATCGGAATCAATTTATTTTTCCATTTTGTTTGGGTCTTACCCGATAAATCCAACGCATCCTCAAGTTATCCAATTGAAGCATGAAAATCAGTGAAGCAAAATAGTACTTCTTTGGGTCCTAATGTAATGGTTAACTGTCACTGTTAAGAGGGTTGCTTTGGATGTCATCTTCTAGCAAAGAAATGAATCCTTCTGTTGGACATGAACAGCATGATTAAACACAAGACTGAAGCACTTCTCTTGAAAAGGAAGGAGTTTCCCTACATAAAAATTCAAGCCAACTCTCGACAAAGCATCGATCCACCAAAACAATGGCTTCAACTTTGAGTTCTTCATTCATTTCCCCTGCCTTGATCATCTTGCTACTCTACGTATCTTCCTCATCCAACAATCTGGCAGCAAAACACACCTACTCTGCCTCTCCTCACCACCGCCACCACAACCGTTCCCCGTTTCCGAATCCAAAACTCCAGCAAGCTTATAATGCCCTCCAGGCTTGGAAACGAGTCATCTACTCAGACCCCCATAATTTCACCTCTAACTGGGTTGGTCATGATGTATGCAACTATACAGGCGTGTTTTGTGCACCTCCCCCTTATGACAAAAAAATAAAAGTAGTTGCTGGCATTGATCTTAACGGTGCTGATATAGCCGGCTTTCTCCCTGATGAATTTGGCCTGCTCTCAGACCTTGCACTCATCCATATCAATAGCAATCGCTTCTGTGGCATCCTGCCACAAACTTTAGCCAACCTTTCACTTCTCTTCGAGCTTGATCTTAGTAACAATAGGTTTGTAGGCCCTTTTCCATACGTTGTTCTGTCTCTTCCTTCTTTGCAATATCTTGACATTCGATATAATGAGTTTGAAGGGCCATTGCCTGCTCAACTTTTCAGTAGAAGTCTCGATGCCATATTTGTTAATAACAACCGATTCTCTAATGTGATACCATCCAATTTCGTTGGAAGTTCAGCTTCTGTTGTGGTATTTGCCAACAACAAACTTGGAGGCTGCCTGCCACCAAGTATTTCTAACTTTGCGAATACTTTGGAGGAGCTGCTATTAATTAACACTAGTTTGTCAGGGTGTTTGCCACCGGAGGTTGGTTACCTTTACAAACTAAAGGTGTTAGATGTGAGCAATAATAACTTAGTTGGTCCTATACCTTACAGCCTTGCAGGGTTAGCACATTTGGAGCAGCTAAACTTGGCGCATAACATGATGACCGGGATTGTACCGATGGGAGTTTGTATCCTACCAAACCTGGCAAATTTTACCTTCTCTTATAACTTTTTCTGCGAGGAGGAGGGGATTTGCCAGAACTTGACATCTAATGGTATAGCTTTCGATGATCGCCGAAACTGTTTGCCAGAGAAGCCAAACCAGAGAAGTCAGAAAGAATGTCAAGGTGTGCTTGAACATCCAGTGGACTGCTTTCATTACCACTGCGGTGGCGTTCGTGGCAGTTCGGCCGCAGTTCCACCAACCATGATGCCCGCAGGCACACCACTTTCGTCACCTGCTATGGCTCCTGGCTATGTGTAAATAAGCATGTAAGATAGTTAATAATTGTAAAAGCCAGAATAAGGTAGTATATAAGATATTATAAATAGTTTATTGAGATTTTAAGTTGGTAGAAGGTAGATGAAGAATTTATGTTTCTAAACCTTGAAAAAAAATATCAGTTTGATGTAACGCTGCTATTTTGTTTGTTTCAATTTGTTAATGGTAAGTAATAGGGGTATTACATAGATAAGAGTTGTTGAAATCTTGTTACTATTTCCGTTTTAAATATGCCCCGCATGACAGGCCTAGGATCATGTTGTTATGGCAACGAGGAGCAGCTTTGACCCTCCTTTTTAAGATTTATCTGTCTGATCCACCGGGATGCAATCATGCGAATATTATTAAGACATGTACGGAATAAAAATCTGCTGCCCCTATCCCCAGGCGAACAAACGTGTTTCTCCTTTCTCCGTCAAATAAACAAGGTCTTTTTTTCTCGAGTCTAATGCTGCTTTGTTCTTTCTATTTTTGTGAGATTGGTTTTGGTTTCTGATTCGAATCACTTTTCCCCTTCTCTTCCCCATCTTCACTTTCTTTTCCTTATTATTTCTATTCGGATTCATTGCCCTTTTCATCGGGGAACTAGCGAGTCCGAATTCGATTATTGTTCCCATACAGTGCAAGATATGGAGTCTCTAACAATGTTTTTGCCACAAAATTAAACTCCGTGTCGCTACATTAGGTTCCCGAATAAGAAACTCCAACATTTCTTGCTCTATGTTAAAGGGGAAAAAGTCTGAAAAAATCATTGTTGACCCTTCATTTTGTCTGGGCTGATTTTTTTTTTTTTTATAATTAGTTTAGATTTTTATTCTATAGTTATACTTGTTAAAAATAGGATGAAGACAAGTTAAAAAATAATAAAAGATAAAAAATTTTATAATTATTCAAAAAAATAAAATTTTTAAGTAAGGTTACAAGGTGGAGACTTTTTTTAAATATTTCAAAGAAAAAATAATTACGGGATCTTGCCATGAATGTTGGGGTAATCTCATAAATTGCTTTTACAAAAAAACAGAGAGTTTCTTTTAAATAATTATCAACAACATAAAAACAATAAATCATAGAAATAAAACAAAATAAAACCGGTTTAAAATATAGACCAAAAAAAAATCTTAATTAATAAAAAATTCATAATTGTTTGAAGATAAATCCTTTTAAATGGAATTTTAAAGAAGGTAACAGGCAGTGATTTCTTTAAATTTATTTTCAAAGTAAAAATGATTATGAGACTTTTTCATAAGAGTTGGGGTAATCTCATAAATTGTTTTTACAAAAAAATATTTATTTTTAAATAACTATTACAAACATGAAATAATAATAAAATAATAAAATATTTTAAATCAGGAATTGTTATGATTATTTTTGTGAATATCTATTTATATTATGTATATTTAAATTTTGATGTAGATTAGATTGGATTAAGAGTAGAAATTAATCCATCCATCTAATTCTTTAATATTATCTTCGTCATGTAAATTTTATCTAGATTGATAAAAGGTTATTAACCTATAAATAAGCCCCTCAAGATCTTCTTCCTTCTAAATACTTTCTCTTACATTTCTCTTATAATTATTCTTTCAAATTATATTTCATAACACGTTATCAGTACGATTCTCTAATCTCTCAAGTTTTGGTATTATTTTATTTTGTTTTCATTATCTTCAAGCTTCAAAAGGAATTTTAACGGTATCATTTTGTTTTCATTATCTTCAAGTTTCAAAAGGAATTTTAATAATTGGGTTTTGATTTATAGTTTTAGCAAATCAGGTAAGGTGTTGGTATTATTTTGTTTATTTTACTCACCAGAAGTAGATGAATAATTTTATTCAAAGTACATGAATAACTTTATAATATTACCCACTAGAAAATGGATGGATTCTTTAATCCACTAACTTAACAGAAGTGAAAAACTCACCAAAAGTGGACAAATACTTTTAACGTGGATGAATAATAAAAAACAAAAATGAACAGAATAAAAAATGTCTTGTGGCATAAAAGGCCATTAGTCACGTATTTATACATCTTGAATTTTATCAAACATCATTAAAATATGATGATTTTAACCATTGTCAAGTTGATATGTTGTTAATTTTCGTTGAAAGCTAAAACATATTGTGATAATTTTAATCATGGCCATGTTTGTTAATTTTCTTATTTACCTTGAAAAGGGACTTGATTATATGATTAGTAATGGAAATATCCATTATTAATTTTCTTGTCTATCTTGAAACAAGAATTGATCATTTGTTTGGTAATAGAAATATCTCAGAATGAAATTTCTTAATAGTTTGTTGATAAATTTTAATATAACTCTATTATGAGGATGTTTTTATATGTTTTCATTATATTTAAATAATAAAGTAAAATACTTTTATACCCTTAAGTTTTAATCGAAATTTCAAATATATCCATGAGTTTTCGAAATGGACACTTCATCCAAAAATATAAACACAGTTAATAGATATTATGAAAAGACTAAAATGTTATCTTTTTATTAATTTAAAAAATTATTATTATATTTTTAAAAAAAATAAAAAAGAAGTATCTATCTGTACTCCCCAACTCCTCAAGAAAGATAAAATAAAATAAAGCAAACTAATGAAAACAATAAAATAATAACATAGAAAAAACGATTGAGGGAAGTAAATTTGAATATCAAAATAAAATTTAATTATCAAGAATAAAAACATAACACATAATTAATTAAGTACCACGTTAAGTGAGCATTGTAAGAATGCTAATACCTTCCTCACGTAACTACACTTCTAAACCTTATTTGTTTGTAAACCGGAACCATTTTGTTTTTGAAATAGAAACCCATCTTTTTTTTAATGAACATAAGTTAAGTTTAGGACCTTATTAAAAAAAAATAAATTCACCTAAATGGTCAATCAAACCTAAATAAAAAAGATTAGTCGCGATTTCTGTTTTACATCGAATGAACAATTGATTTTACGGATTCACATGTTATGACAATTAGTTTATTAGTGTAAATATTTGATTTTGGTTAATATCTATTCTTTAAAAAATTATTTACAACATAATATTTTATAGAAAATAATGAGAATAACCATTACAAGCGAAACACTACTTCACACAGAACAACTAAAACAAGTGAAATACTACTTCAGCAGAATAATTAGAATAAGTGTAGTACTACTTCATGTGGAACAACTGATATTATTAAAACAACCACTTCACACGGATAGTAGTGAAAGTAACTCGAAATAAGTGACAAGGTTTATGAGTTACTTTCATCTTGGAATGTTCCGGAGAGTTTGACTTAGTGACTTAAATATAGAGGTAGTTAAGAGGTCTTTTTCTTAAATTTTTTTTAAAGTATAAGTGTTTTACCCTCCTACCTTATCCTCGTATATCTGTTCACATACACATTCTTCTATTGTACCTATTCATGTATAGCTTATTCTTTGTACCTGTTTTCATACAACTTCTTCTCTTGTATTTGTTCACGTACGACTTTTTCTCTTGTATCTTTTCACGTGTACCTTTTCTCTTTTACCTTTTACTCGAAAACAAATCTTATTATACCCAATTACAGTAATGGTTACTCGTATTAATAGTCTTTACAATAGTGTCATTTATTAGGTGTATTAAAGTCTATTCTTGAGTAACTGCCACTTTTAACACTATATATAGAGCCTCACAATTTATTTAGAGGGGTTTCTCTCTCCCGAAGTTAACACATTCTCCTTCAGAGAGAGCTTCTCTCTCTAATTCTCTTCTACTCCCTAATTCTTTTCTTACTTTCTTTACCTGCCACGACACTTAGTAGTTTAGGAACTACTTCAATTTTCCTATCTGTCACTTTCAATGCATCTTTTTACTTGTTTGCAACGCTTTCTTTACCTATTACAAGAACCCCTTTTACAATTAGATATAAGACTTTGGTCTTTTTTTTTTCTTGTCATTTGTTATCGTTCTTTACTTTTACTTTGGAAAATAGTTGAAAAAAAAAATCATAGTATATGTAGCTTCAATAAATATTCTAGGCAAGTTAACCCTTCAATGTCTGGTTTCAGGTTATGGTTCTCAAGGTTGACTTCAGTGGGGCCAACTTTGGTTAAAATTTACACAATAATCAATCACTAGACTGGGCTTTGGAACCTGATCATGCAATGATCTTATCACGGTTAGTTGCTTTCCAGAACCTAGAGGAGACACCTTGGAGGTTGAGAAAGTGGATCCTTCTAATTGAGAGACTCAAGGAAAGGCTTATAGGTGGAAGATTCAACATTTGGAGAGAGGCAAATCAGAGAGGTGATAGTTTAGCAAAGGAAGGGTTGCAGTTGCAGGCTCCAATGATGCAGGTTTTCCAGTAGTGTGTTATTGGTTGTGTTGTGTATCCTTTTGCCAAATACGATTTTAGTGGTTGTGCTTCTGGTAAATATGTTCTAGAAGCCAGGTTCTGCTTGCTGGTTAGTGTAGAATCTACTTCCAATAGGAGAGTTCCTCTTCTCCATAGTTGCTCACCGGAGCTATTTAAAACATCCCAAATAACACAACAGAACATTCATCTTTACCAGACTAATTCCTCCTCCAATGAACTCTTCTTTTATTGTTACCAGATTTTTCTTTGAAACGTAGTGAAAGTATGAATCAACATATCCCTTTGCCCCTTCAGCTTTCACCAAAAAGTGCTGTTCAAATTTTATTCAACATTGATTTTCTTCATTCCTTTCTTCTACTTATAGTTCTCTCTCTCTCTGTCCCTAATATGCAGGAAAGTGGGTTTTATTTTGAAAAATCTCATAGGATTATTTGATCTCTGATAACTTGTGAGTTCTCTTCCTCTCTTCTCCTACCCCACATCTCTCTCCAAATTTAGGTTTTGGCTCTAGATTTAACAGTGTTATGCTTTTTTCAGATTCTTTCTTTTGGTCGGAGAGATTGGATGGGTAAAAGAATCTTAACCAAGTATGGTTTATTAACATTTTTTTTTTTTTTGTATATGACCTCTTCCTATGTATTAAGAATTAATATAGTTTTTTAAACAACTCCCGAGACACATGTCACTTTGTAGAAGCTGAAACATAGAAGGAAACAGGAAGTAGAGCAGAAGATATTTGTTCATTAGTTACCTAGTTCTCAGTAAAGCCTTGCCTTAATTCATCATTTCGCTTGGTCGAGTCTGCTCATTAGTCTAAACATGGTTCGTTCGTCCCATACCATGGCATTCAATAACATTGAGTCTGCGCCCAGATTTTGACTGAAACCCAATCTCTCATACCACGATTCAAGCAGAACAAACACTACTAAAGAAAACACTGACAAATTGACACTTTGTTGTTTCTGTAATGCACTTGCTATTTATCTTTGAAAGGAGTTTAAAAACACAAAAAACATGGGAGCCAAGGATGTGATTGTAAACAATTTGCACTTTTTTTTTTTTTTTTGGTGAGGCAATTTGTACTTGGTATGAAATATCTAAGTGTATCAAATTTATACAATTATACAATGAATACAAGAATGTTGCCTACAAATCGTTGCAGTGTCAGTAGTAACAAGTTTTAAATTGCTTGTGCTGTATCTCAGTCATCTCCTAAACATGGACCCGGGCAAAAAGTGGGTTCTGAAATCTTTCTCCCACCTGAAACAAAGTATTACACGTGACTCAGGTTAAAACATCGAGGGGATAAAACAAAGTAGCACTTCATTTTCAGAGATAGGCAAATTAGGAGCAACTTATCAAGAAATCTTGGAAAGCAAGGCAGGTTTAAATACACAATATTTACAAGTTGATGATATTTGCAAGATTACAAATGAAAAATCAAAATATAAATTCCTCCTCTCTGGTCATTGTCAAGTGTTCATAATTTTGTTAAAACGGTTAATTTCTGGGGGGGAAAAATGTCAAACATCAAGATTGGCATTGAGTCATTACCGCAATGAATAAGTTGGGCTCATCAATGGATCCTATGTTATATAGACAGTGGAAAATTTTCTTTAAGCTGGTGGTAGTGAACGCCGGCAAGTTGGGCATTCCATCTTTATGTCCATCCACCTTTGCAAACAACCCGAATGAAAAAAATGATCGCATGGCGTTACCTGTTAGAGAATTGCATACTCAAATCAAGTTCACAGTTAAAGAAAGTGACCTTAAAGAGCCATAAAATAAAGATAAAAATCACGACAGTATACCATGCAATCACTTGAATGCTGTGTGAGATCAATGGCAGTCATACAAATGACACAGTCTGTGGCATGATTTGTATCTGGATCAAATCTTCTGTAGTAGCTATATTTCTCAGGTAGGATCTGCAAACAGCAAAATCAAAGTGAAATCTCCATAAAAGGCTTTTGGAATCTTCAAATAAATCCTAACAGATATTGGAAACAATTTCATTTAAAATCCCCAGCAGAACAAGCACATTTCACTAAGAAACAAGCCTGTTTTAAAACAACTGAAATAGGATTCACTGAATTAGAAAGGGGTGGGAAGGAACAATCTGGCAGTCATAAATGAAGATTTCCCAGTTTCCCCGGTTAAGAATTAAGAAAAAGACTCCCTATGGAATGAACTGGGGGGAGGGAGGGGGATAAATAAATGTTTTTGTTAATCACAACTTTTTTAATAGCAGTTCCAACAAAGTGCAACAACCCTGACCTACGAAATTTTTGAAAACTGCTTTCAGTCAATCAGCTATTAGGGGCACTTTTACATGCAATTGAATACATGTACACGTGCCTGACCAAAAAAGGAGTGGAAAAGTGAAAACGAAAAAGGTTATACATGAAGAAAATAACAAAATTGTATCTGACCTGACGAGGAATAAACCATCGAGATCCAAGATAGTGCTGAAGAAGAAGAAGAGATGCTTGAAGTCCAATGAATACACCCAAACAGATACACCAGCTCTTGTCAGGCTCGATTCTCATAAAGTTGTGAGGGCATCCAAATATGTATAACGGGATTGCTAGTCGAGTAATAGTCATCCCTAAGATGTAATGAGGATGCAAAGGTTTTCTTGAATCACGAATAACATTGGTGATAATTTGGGGTATCCAGAAGGAGTACAAAAGAAGAAGTATTGGCCGCAAAAAGTTATGAAACTCGTACATGACCAAAATGCCTCCTAATAGGATCCCATCTGCAAATATTTGCACTAGTTAGATCAGATTAACCCAACAACTTGACATATGTTTCACAATCTAAGCAAGTAATTGATTGCAAAAGCAATCAATTTGGATATGGTAATTATTGGAAAAGTAAAGAGCACATTCAGTGGCTGACATCAAGGACTACTTAGAACAAATAGAGGGAAGCAACAGTTGCACTCATTGATCACTTCTCACACCCTGTTCCAACATGTATCACTTCCAAATGATATAATTACCTTTTACCATGTGACACCAACCATCCAATTTAGCCTTCCTAGCATTATTTCCCTATGTCATAAAAGTACTGCTATGCCTCTCACATCCCCTTTTTAGTTTCTCTGAAAAACTTACAGCTTTCACATAGTGAGTCATATGTGTTCTTTTTTTATTCTTGCCTTCAGATAGCCTAACTCATGGGGCTTTTTTTTTTTCTTTCTCTGTACCCTTCACCTTTTAATGTGGGATGACATTGTTGCTCCTATAACAGTAAAGAGGATCTAATATGTTTACACTACAAGTAGCTTTTTGAAGAATCCAACTTTTGGCTTTTGCTATCACTGAGCTTCCCATCAATTTACACTGGTTTGGTTTTTAATGGTGTCCTCCTGCAGATTTGCAGCTCCTCTAGAATCTGTTATCACTCATCACGGATATCTATGGAAAGAATTAAGAGACCTTGTGTTATTAGTTTAGATACTAATGCAAAGATTTATATCAAGATATTTGATTAAAAGAAATAAATTACATTTGCTTGCTTTGAAAGCTTTTTAATTACAGATGCTAAGGAGGGAAAGATGGAGGCATAATATTTTTCCAGGAACACCCATTTGATAAAATATGGTGTCTGGGTAGTAGTATTTATAGGAGCAACAAATGACTAGTTACTCCATCAGATATTAGACTAGGGGTAACAAGGCCAAGAAGCAAGAGTACCTACACAACATTCATATAATTAGGCATTGCTTTAGAATCTGATCTTACCAGCAGTCTTTAGAGGCCAAACTAATGAATGTGTACGGTGGGTAAGTTTATGCAAGAGAAAGAGATGAGAATTATTTGTCTTGACATCACTTTCCGCAAATCATATATATGAAATTTCTACCCAAAAATGTAAAACCTTTCTGGCACTCACAGAATCGGCTATACAGAACTGATAGCTCACGCCTCATTGTCTCCCAGCCTTCACTATTATTCATAGGTCTACTTGCCTTCCATATTGCGAGAAGGTACCTCATCTCAAAAATGGAGAAGACTACAAACTTGAAGAATGCCGCCGTTGCAAAAGCATTAAATAAGGATTCTGTATACAAACAAGTAAAATGAACTTAGTAGAGATGGACCATAAAAAGATGTATGGCAAAAGGAGAGATCCACTCTTGTGCATTAAATCTGGTTGGAGAGCACATTCACTTAACACCTCCAAATGAGACCATTCTCACTTGATACTGTGCAAGACTTGCTCACAAGTACATAGGATAATCTTTAAAACTCCAGCCAATCATTTTTCAAACTGAGAACTTTACTGCTCATTGTCTCCACCGAGGCCAATGCAAAGATAATCCATCAAGTTCTAGTTTTGAATCCCCATTATGGTTGCAAATAGAATACACCCACTTCAGGGAGTGGAAATGATAGAAAAAGAAACAGTGAGAAGGACCTAAGTCCTTTACATATTTATAGTATTGCAAAAATATGGCAAATTAGTGAAATAAAATAGCAATTCTTTGGGGGTGTTAATCACTAAACTTACCAACCAGTATTCCTGCAGTGAGATGTAAGAGGCAAAGATAAGCATCCATGATAGCCTGTTGGCCAATCATCAAAATTGAAACTTTTGCAGCTCCCTGATAGATAAGAGTCAAAAATACTTATATTAAAGCACAAAGAATTCGATTGCTGATTAATGCTATATCAAACGATAACATGCATGCAAAATAAACTTGTCCTTTACAACATATCCTTTAAAATTCTTACTGATTGAGTGTTGCTGTGTTCCATTTGTCGAATTAACAAAAGGACTTGAATGAAAGAGACCTGACAATATACAATTAAGGCATCCAAACAGGCTAGAGACATTGCATTGAAACTGGAAGGGTAAAATGTATAAAGGATACAAAGGTGACCATTAAGGTGTAGTTGACTGCTTTGTTGTAATAGACTTCAACGTTGACAGAAGTGGCATTTAACAATAAAGGTGAGAAACAATCTCCATCATCATCCACTGCAGGACTCTCCATCAGTCCTTCAATGTGATAACGATCACGATCTCCATCTATAAAAAGTACAAACAACTTCTGAATTCCAATACTTATATTGTCATAGTACTATCTGTTCCTGGTAGAAATTTCTGCTCAAAATAAAAATTTGGCACCTGTGAGAGGTGACCATAGTTAACTTGCCAAGCTGACTTGGCCTTTCAGCTGCAAATACTATCTGATAAGTAGTGTACTGATGACACCATATTCCATGGACATTTTGACATGTATGTTCAAAAGGAAGACAATGCTGTAGTGACTAGATAAATAAAAGACCATTTTCCTCAAACTGATGGTGATTTCTTAAATCTTAACTAGACTTTATACCCACACCCCATCCAGGCAGGCATGAGAGCCCAATTGTTTGAAATGCCAATTTAGAGATTTAAGTCAAAGATTCATAAGTCAATATTTCTGCTCCAATTGTCGTAGAAACAGAACTTCCCAAATACATGTTTTCAAAAAACAGATAAGAGAAGAATGTAACAGTACAAGAAGGGGACAAGGGGTGATGAATGAATTCAGAAGCTCAGTAACTCAAGTACCATTTTGGGTGGATGAGGTGCGCGAAATCTGGGCTGCAATTTCTATATTGCAATGTTTCTCCATCTCATAAACTGGTGCTGCAATAAGAGAACATAGCATTCATATTATGCAAACTTAACTCGAACTTAAGCCAAGGGAAATAGTTGAAACTTACAATTTTTTCTTCTCCATATTTTGTCTCGTGGAGATTCTTGGAACACTTGTGATGAGAAAACTCCAAGCTGTTCAAAGGTATTGCAAGTTAGTAACCACACCCACCATAAATAAAGGTTTATAAAAGAAACCTAAAAAACTGTGTGCACACAACACATCCCTAAGTCAAACATTGATTAAAAGAGCAATGGTCTGGAATAGCTATCCAGAGCCTGCTGCAGCATTCAAAGCTACATATAAGAGCCCACAACTCACAAATACAGATTCAAATATCTTCCAACACCAAACCAAACTCAGGGAGAAGTAAGGGTTGAAAGGAAATTATTTTCTTTTAAGTATCAACACTCGGTCTAAGTTAAAAAAAGCCAGCTCCCAAATCAAACACATAGGCTTAACAGACCCAACCTGGGAATGAAATTATATAAATAAGCTAAGTATTTGACTGTTTTATCCTGTCGACCAAGCATTCTAGATATAAATAGGTTGCGTTTGGGAACTTGAATTTGAAAGAAGCGATATGGATTTCAAATTTAGAATAAATTGTGTAATAAAGCACATGTAAATATGACTTTCATAATTATCTTCAAATTCATGGATTTGCTGCCATCCCGATTTAGTGGTGAATTTAAAATACCTATATGAATTTGTGAATCTTAAATTGACCTTCTTATACCCTTTTATGAACACAGGAATGTTGAATCTTAACTAATTTCTACATAGTGTGTGCATTTCATCCTCACAATTTATTTAACAAAACAAATCCAAATCCACTCTTCCAAATTCATATTTCCAGCATAGCATAAGGCAAAACTTTTTCTAGACAAAAGCAAGAAACTAGCAGAACAATATGTGGCCTTCTAAGTGGGAAGCCATTCTCAAAGTCTAACATGTTCTAAAATCAAAATTAAAAGCTTGTAAGCCACAAATGAGTAAGATACAAAGCATTACCAAATGATATGGATTGGACAGAATATAATCTTCTTCCTGGCTCAACTCTCCCTCCTTTCCACTTCAACGGTGCACCAAAGTAGAATATGTTAAGAGTTGGAATGCAATGAGCAAACCAGATTCAAAAAATATGCCATCATAAACAAAGCACAGACTGGAAGTGAGAAAGTTAACAACTATATGGCAATCAACCTTTGTCCCGGTGGTACCTGGTTGCATTTGTGTCCACACTGCCCGCCCCAACCCCCCCCCCCCCCCCCTCCCACCCTCCCAAAAGTTCCCCTAAGTCAAATATAATGATTAAATATTACATAATCACGGTTTGTAATACTTTTATCTGCACCCTTTGTTGTAGCCAGTCAACTAGTATGCATTTCTTGGTCAATCAATATCCAACCAAGCTGAAAGAACTTTTAATGAGCAACCAATATACTCCACATTTACCTGTTAGCTACCATTCGAAGCTGTCTGAAAGGCCATATATATACACCCTCTACTCTTATTTGAGCACCACCGACATTGTGTTCATTATCAAACACATCATGGAAAATAATTACACCCTGTCATCACCACCACAAATGAGAAATAAAAGTCAGACAAGAATTCACAATGATAACATGCAGTCTAGAGCAGTTAGAAGCTATGTTCTTTATTAAGAAGAATTCAATCTAAAGAAGAATGGAGTAAATATGATTAGGCAAACAAATATAGAGGATGGAAGAAAATTATATTCCAGAAAAAAGTTAGTCTATCATGAGAAGTTTCTCATAGAATTCCTCATCGCTACCAACCAAATCACATCTTCAGGCCAACTATATGTTTGCCACATATAAAAAATAGTTCTCTTTTTTTTTTTTTGGTATACCTAGAAACATAGTTCAACTGCTCTAACAAGTTCATAAAACAATTTAGCAGAAACTTGGGAAAGGTATATTAATTAATCATGAAGAGTGAATTCCCTACATATGATCCAGAACCCCCTTACCTGAATATAATGTACACCAGTTATTTTTGTTGGTGTGCTAACTAATTCAATAACTGAATCACCAGCCAATTTCCGGAAATCAGGAAATTTGGAAGAGCTATTTGTAGACTCCAAAAATTTCCAAGTCCCTGCAATTTACAAGGATACAACAGTCAGATCAACAAACAATAGTCAACACAAATAAACATCCTTAATGAACTGAAATATTGAATTTGATCTATTCAATTGGCAATACTGGTAAATTCACAATCTCAGACATGTATTTAGAAGCCAGCCAATTCAACAGATTTCCTGATAAGGTTTTATTTTTACATCAGAACCTGATCCTAGGTTAAAGAACTTCTGATCCATGTGCCTTCCCAAATACCATCTATCTTTACTTCTAAAAACATTTGACATGAAATAAGCATCTGTAACTTAGAAGAGGCCTAGACAATTTTTGGTACATTCAATTCCTATTCTATTACTTCTATTGTTCATGAATTGTGAGCTTTGAGGCTTTGTCCATAGATAGTTTACCAATATTTTCCAGGAAATTCATCATCAAATCATGAATTACCAAAGTGACAAATAGTAGCCGCAAGGAAATAAAGAGATGATAATGCGAAAACAAGATAAAGATACTACAATAGAGATGATATAAAAATCAACCACACAACTGCATGCTTCTTAGAGATATGTAACAAGAACCTGTAAAATAATGCACTTGGTAGTAGCGACTTCCTTAGTGCAATAACTCTAATATGCAGATGATTGAATTTGAGAACATTCACTTACCTCGGTAAGTTCCAGTTATATTCCATGCATGAAAAGGACCCAATTCACTTTCATCTTTTCTAACAAATAGCCACTGCAAGAAACATTAAAAATACAAAGAAATTTATAGCATCCAAAAACAGCAACATGAATTCTTCCAAAATCTTAGCACCCAAATGAAGAGCACAAGGGGTAAGAAGCACATGGAAAATGCAAATAACAGCACAAGACCCTATCCACCTTTTCTTAATAGTTTGCTCCAAACAATCAACAAATGAAATCTTTGTCAAACAATTAGGTGATTGATTTAGCAAAAGTGAACTAGTCTTAAACAAGCATTGGGCTTTAGATAAAGGTGATGTCATTTTTCAAAACATAAAACAATCATTCATCCCAATGAAAAGTTCTTTATTTGTCTATTTTTATTTTATTTACATTGAATTTCTCAGCATGAAATGAAGTATTAATTAATTCACTGAAGTGAAGGAAACTTCGAACTATTTAGCTCTCCATTTTTTGAATATCTAACTAGCAACATAATCTAATTTTTTTTTTGACCGCATATGTTCCCCTTCATAAGAAGTTTATTAGGACAAACTTGTTCTATTGCACCATCAAACTTGACATTGCCCACTTTCATCTTGCAGCATTTCATTAAACATCACCAACAATTAAACTAGTCAAAACCTATCAAAACGCAATGAATAAAGCACTAAAACTTAAGAAAAAAAATAAAATCTGAGCTTGACAAAATCAGCAACACAGTAACCAACTAAAACTACAACTTTGACATGCAAAGTCAAAACTATGCCCCAATATTCATATTTACATAACCAAAAACATCAAAATTAACAACAGTTAAGCTCAATAAAGAGAAGGGTATATAAAATTAGAAAGTACCAACCTCATCGCCCCATGACCGAGCCCTCTCTCTTATTGGTCTCAATCCAGCCACTGGCTTTAACAGCACAAAACCAAACCATAATCCAAACACAACCCTAAACACAAACCCTAATCCCCTCCTCCTTGAAAACCACAAAGAACCCAAATATTCCCTGGTGACCATATCAAAACCCCAGCATCCCATTTCACAAATAGCACTAACTTAAAAAAAAAAAAAAAAGAGGGAAGACTTTTAACTCCAGGTCCCCTCCAAGAAAGCAAAAATGTTTACAAGCTGATTTAGAAGATAGATACAAGAAAATGATGCAAACCCACTGCCCATTAGGGAGAAAGGGAATGAGAGATTGCTTCAAGTAGAGTCAATCATATGGGAACTAACAAACAAACCAAACAAAGGGATCAAACAGTAGAAAATGAGAGCTCAACAAACTACTTCTCTCTCTTTCTCTTCTCTAGGAGAGATTTAATTCTTACTTCGGTCTAATATAAGCAAAAAAATTTTAAACCCCAAAAAGGACTTCCACCAGAAAGTTTAGGCCCAGACAGAAACAACACACTTTTTTACAAAATATTATCACAAAATCGTGAAGTGTACATGGGAAAAAAGAGAACTAATCAAAGCTTTTGGGGGAAGTGGTGGTTTGTTGTTGTTGATGTTGTTGACATGTCTGCTGAGTTTTGGTAAATGAAGGTCAGAGAGAGAGAGAGAGAGAGACTCTAGCCTCTGGGTTTTGTTGGTTAGGATACGCGCTGGTTGGGGAGTTGCGATCACGTACCAATAAAAAAGAGAGTCAACTAACGTTTGGTCATTAGTTTAATGTTGTTGTGTTTAAATGATTTAATGTTGGTGGGTAGCGCTATTAAAATATTTGATACGTACCAAAAATAAAATATATAATATTTGATGGAGTTTATTGAGCAGCCATCCATTTTTTTTTCTTTCTTTGTACATATTGTGAGCATTTCTTTGTACATATATCCATGAAGCCACTTCTCCGTATTCTGATTCTTCGTTTGTGAAGTTTACGTTATCCAATGTCACTGAAGAGGACATTATGCAAAACTTTTGAATTATTATTCGTTCCATCTTCCCTTTTTCTTTTTTTTTGTTGGCTATGTTTGCTGCAAGAAATAGGTAAATACAATTATCCCATAGATAATGCGTAACCCATTTTTTTGGTTTAAAATTCAAAATTATGATATTATTTTCGAATAATGAAGTAATGACTATCAATGGAAATAAAATTAATAAACAGTGAATTAATCAATAATTCTCAACTCCAATTTTATGGTATTTATAACTATCTAAATACACTATTTCGATGCAATTATAATTTATGGTATTTCTTGATAAATTTACCAAAAATTTGAAAAGGAAAAAGTGGTCAAAGATTGAAAACAGTGTGAAATGATCAAGAAGAAAGAATCCAACGGCTGCGTTTTAGACATCTGAACTCCTCTTCTCTAAGGAAGTCCAAAGGGAAACAGCACGACATTGTCGCAGTCGCAAGCACACTCTCTTCAGCTGTCACAGTTGACAAAAATTTTTTACAATTAAAAATGGGAAAAACAGAAGTAAAAGGGACGATGACGTCGTCCTCCTCCTCGATTTCACGACGAAAGAGGTGCAGAAGGCGGCGAAGCGGGTGGAGGAGACGCTTTTAGAGTAGCAAAAATGAAATGAATCAATTGAGAGAAATCGTCGTCGATAAGTCCTTTTTCTTTTTGGCGGGGAAAGCGGCGTTTTTATTGGTATCCTACATTTAAGCTAAAATTAGGAGCTTAATTTTTTAGTTAAAAAAGTTGGGCATTTTCGTTTCAGTATATAAACTCATTGCGGGTTCTACTGGGAGAAAATCACTATACGGAAAGAACAGCTAAACGAGCTGTTGAAATTCTAAAGAGAAGAGGGAAGTCATTGGAGTCTAAAGTAGATTCATTGAAGGCCGTCATGGAGGATCTTAGAGCTGAGGCTTGCTTTTTTGATTCCACCGCTTCCGAAGTAGCTGTAAGATTTAAGCATTGGAGCCTAAAGTGGATTATCTTTCGTAGCTAGTCTTCACCTATTACTATTATTTTATTGTTACAGGAGGGTCTTGTAGAGGATGATTGTTCTACCGAAAGAGTAACTCAATCAGGCAGGGTGTTGCCTGAGTAGCATGGTACGGAAACTTTGGACCTTATTCGATTTACCAAAGATGAAAATGGTAACCAGTTGATTCTGAATTATGTTTTTAGACAGAGTAATTGGAATGTCAGTTGCTTGCAATATTTTTTTAACACAGTCGGCATCCAACCGTCTCTTTAACACATTGCATTTCTGTCTTGCTCGTTCCTATCTTTCCAGATCCCTTTTTTTTTTTTTGCCCAATGTACTTGTTATCATGCAGCCTACCATCAGATGTTAGTTACATTTATTCTTACTTGATTACAATAAAATGGTTATTGGTTACTTTTCTGAAGTTCAGGCTCAAAGTGATGGTGATGAAGAGGAGCAAACTAAAGCTGTTTTTGACAGAAAACAGGATGAAGGTTAAAGTTCTTATGATCATGAGCAAAGATATTCAGAGGTAATGTTAGAACTTGATGCTTTTTGCACGTTGAATACAATAAATGAATGACTTCTCTGGATACTTAAGAAAGAAGAGATGTTTAATAAATATCATCGTCAAGATTTAATTAATCTGTTAGCTGTAAGAGATTTAAATCTTTGTATTCCTTCTTTTCTCTTTTACCTTTTTTGTTAATCTTTGACACTTACTGATGATCAACATTGTGAATTAATTTTTCTTTGTACAAGCCATTGATTTTTTTTATATTTCAAAATGCAGTAAATGGGTTCCAGAGAACCTGTTTCGAAAGGTTGTATTGGTGGTTTATATTTCTGACCGATGCAAGTAGTTAATGATGTAAATCTAATAAGGAAAAGAAAATATCTAGTCATATCCACCAATAGACGTACATATCATTTCAAGTTTGTTTTAGAGATGACACAATTCCTTTGTTTTATCTTATTCAGGTAAAATGTCACATAGTCAAAGTATGCCCGAAGATGCAAAGATGTTAAATCCTTCCATTAATGCTTTTGTGCCTTCTGAAAAGAAGGTGAAGTTTGAAGTAGAGCATTCATAAAAAAAAGAGATATCCATAGCTTGTATGTAAACTCGATAATATTCTCATGGCACCATCTCTTCTAAACTTTCTCCCCCTGAATTGCATTTTGCCTCTATATCGTCATCCTTGGTCTTGATTGCTGCTAGGCATTCCTTCTTTTGAATATCCAAAATTTCCAGATATTTTGCACAAACACTGCGATTATAAAGTGTTCACTATGTGTACTAAAATCGGCTTCTGAATCTTGGAAGTGGTGGTCTTTGGGAGAAAGAGAGAACAAAAGCAACATAGTATCAATATTTTATTTTGAACAGTTTACATGTCATTGATGATTTCAGTTTGGATTTCATCAGCTATTAAGTTTATTAAGAAATGCAAGATCCTCATGGAAGGGCTGTTAAATACCTTTTTGACTTCAATTTTCTGTTACATAAATCTGTCCAGACCTCAAAACAAGGATTCGATGGTTCCAAGGTATATCTACCTTGAATGTTGGTTATATTTTTATGGGCATAAAGCGTGCTGTTTATGTGCCTTTATGAATCATGATGTACTCTCTATTATGTGCAGGCTGTTATAGGCTCCATGGTAGAGCATACTCACAATTTGGAGAAAATTTATCAGGACAAACTATAACTTCATCACTGGTACTGCTGCCAATATATTAAGTAAGTAGTATGTTAATTGAATTCTAGTCTTAATTGCAATATTTTGGTCCTCTGCAGCTTTATAGTTCTCAACCTTCAAAGCCAGTGTCCAGATTCAAAATGCAAAGAAAGTAGTTTCATGTGGTTAAGAAACATGGAAATGTATGAAATGTAACCTCTGAGCAGCAGCTAAGGCACTTGTATGAGAATAGAATGTCAAATCCTAGTTTTTTCACTCATGAATATGACAAGGCATTATGTCACAGACTCACGGTATAATATACTCATTCCATAACTAATTCCAAATCCAAGTTGTGGGATGAAAGTTTTGTTTAGATCTAGAGACAATTGCTTTCATTGCATGCTAAAATACCGGGAAATGCAAGGAATGTGCCTTTTTTTCTATTATTGTACTTGGAGGTTAGAGCAATAGAAGCTAGTATTAAAAATCTGCACAGTGCAACCATCGAATGATATACCCATCCAACATTATTAGTTGGTTACAAGGTAACAGCATGCTCTCAGCACTCTCAGTTTTGGACACGCAAGTAGTTTGACAACTTAACTTAGATTCCATACTAGGAAGATTTTGTTGTTCTACCATTGACATTTCGGAAACTAGTTTTTATGGTGCTTACATCCCAAAACAATGACACTAGGGACGAAAAACAAAAGGAAAATCGAGGGAAAGTAACAATAATTGACTGTAATAATACACACTTACATTCTTATTGGCCACTATTTTCGCACTGAAACTAGCCCTACTGTTCATATGCACATTCTAATTCTAAACACTTTGGATATACTATGTAACAATGAGTTAAAAAGAAATAAATAGTTCAATCTGTTTTCTTACAGTCTGTGAGTGGACTTCCCAACACTCTGTTCAACCATTAGAGCTTTTTTCTTCTTTTATAATCCACAAGCAGGCTCTCCCTCTCTAAAGGAGTAGCACAGAGTACCCACCTACTGAATTCAACCACTCCCATTCTCTTGAACTGTGCTAGGCGACCGTATTGAATCTTCTTATGATCCCTGGATGAGAGAACATTTTCCTCTCCATCCGATTTCCTCTTCCATGAATAATTGGAATCTCTTTTCAGGTTATCATCCTCGGTAACAACTTTTTTCTGTTGAATCCCAGGTCCAATGTTGACAATGTCTTCGTTGCGATGGGCATACAAGATACCTGAAGATAAAGAGTATGAGATTTTCAAGAGTCAGTTACTTTGTTAAAGACATTCTCTCTTTCTCCATCTCCATTTCTTATTATCTTAGTTGATGCCCAATCCCTGTGAAATGCACGTTGTCAGATACCATCTTAAATGGTCATATATGTAAGCTTCATTGGAATAACATACAATAACACATTTTCTTTCTCAAATCTATTCTATGTTAAAAGAATGATAAAATATTAATGGAACTTTAGGCCATTTACTAAAGTAAGCAGAAATAAAAGAGGGAAAAGCACGGAAGTAAAATGAACATACCCAAGTCTTTAAGGACTGGTTTATTAGTAGTAGCCCTCTCTATGCAAGTGGAATGCGAATTCTTGGACCCTGAGGATAATTTTTCACTTCCTTCTGACAGAATCAAATGGACCCCTGTATCGGTCAATTCCTGCTTATCACTATGGTGTTCAGCATCCTGCTGCCCTTGTTTCTCATGTAATTCAAGTATTTCACTTGTAAAAAGTTTATCCGAAAGATTGCGAAACAGATTGCAGATTCCAAAAAGCTCACCTTGAAATTCCTTGCAATCCTGAAAATAAGATGGATGTCAAATGGAATATTGGAAACTCTAACTTGAAAGGATGAGTGAGACCATTTTACATCTAAAACTGAGCCACAACTTCAGCATATGCTTCGATTAGTTTATTAAATGGATTCTAATGATGTGGTTGACATTGCAACATTGTTTAAAACATGGTCAAATTACTCGGAGTGTAGTTTAGCCCGCAAAAATATCCCATATCTATACCTGCACGCCTTCAAAGTATCTTTTTTCCATTTTCCCAGAGACAGCAATGTTTGATAGCTGCTGTTTATACACCTGACGTGAATATACAAGTTCTTCAAGGGAACCAGCTGCAAGAAGGCGGAAAACCACAACATGCCGCCTCTGTCCAAAACGAAATGATCTGTCCTGGGCCTGTAAATCTTGGGCTGGGTTCCAGTTTGGATCAAATATAACCACACGATTAGCACCTACGAGATTCAATCCAAGCCCACCAGCTCGAGTTGATATGAGGAACACCTGAAACCAAAATAGAGAAACAAAATTTAATGAAAATCCAAATTGCAAGCCTACCATACTTTATTCAACTTAAGTGGAAACATACTTGTTTGCTTGGACTTGAGTTAAACTCATCAACAAGAGACTGGCGCATGTTGGTTGGAGTAGAGCCATCAAGTCTTGAAAAGCAATAACCTTTCCGTATAAGAAACTTCTCCAATATATCAAGCATCCTGAAAATTGTTGTTTGATATAATGAGCAGAAATAAAAGATTGATGCAAGCGACAGAATGGATACATATGATAAATTCAAATGTTCGAAAACCTAGTTCTAGACTATATGAACAAGCTTTGCTATGAAAGCGTACTCATACCCCCAAAAACTTGAAGTAAAGAAAAAGATCCCCTTCAACAAATGAAATGACCACAAAGCTTCATGTAAAATACAACATATTCTTTCAGCCTATTCCCACTGAAAATTAAATTATTATAAATGTAAAATTTAGATTCCCTCTCAATTTTGGAAGATCAAATGCTAATAGTACATTAGAGTTTCCAGTCTGTGCAACTTTTCACAAAATTGGCACATGAAACAATTTTGACTAGTGATCTTCTTTCAATTTTTAAACAAAAATGGAGTAAAGACAATTATTGCAATAACCGTTCGAAACAATTATTTTCCTCATATTGGTTGGGAAAACATTTTCCATAATACTTTCTCCTCAAGAAAAATCTGGAGTGAAAAAAAAAAGGTCTTTGGGACATACATACATACATACATAAACACAATGACTTTGGCCAATCTGAAAATATTTCACAATTTTCTGAACTTGGCTAGTATCCCGAGTAAAACAAACGAAATGGCCATAGATGTCCAGGTGTTAAGGTCTAGTAATCTGACAATTCAATATATGGAATAGTACCTAAGCAGTTAAGTGCGAATTAGATCATCACCTGACAGAGTAGCTAAAGAGAAGAATTTTGTCACCCTTTAAGGCCCAAGAGGCCATTAAGTTATCCAAGGCCCGCATCTTGCCACAATGTCTAGTGTCACTTAAGCCCATAAAGCTCTCACTTGGGGCATTCCCTCCCACCATATCAATATCTGGACCAAAGACAGCAGAGGCAAATTCTGCATCTTTCCTTTGTTTATCAGGTTCATCCCTAGGGTTAGGCTTAATAAGCTCCAAGTGATTGCTTATCTGCAGTAAAAATCCAAAGGTAAGCATGAGACACATCCAGAATCATGCAACAACAATCATGTTCAAAATTTACGTAGAAAACTATACTCTCTTTAATGAAAAATGCTCAGGCTAAATAAGGATTCCACATATAAGCCTTACGCATACTAAATAGGTAAAGCTACAATCCAATGCGCCACAAAAAAGTCTTTCAGAAATGATGACTCAACATATGCTTTGAAGAATGTAAGGCTCATGGTTTTGAATCTGAAGTCAACACAAAACTAGGGATGGCTTGATGCAGACTGAATCAATAACATGCCTGTTAAAGATATAATTTCCTAAGGTCGGCAAAGATTTGATGGAATTTGAATGAAATAGCACCTTTTAAAGAGACCAAGTATGATATTTTAGTCAAACAGTTCCTGAATTGCACTGATGTATCAGCAAGCAAATCTTTCAACGCTATGCATAAATTGTAAGAATCTACATATAAATACATCAATCAACATATTTTTTCCACCTTTCAGCAAACGTTTCTTATATTGAAATGATAATTAACAAAATTAAAGACATAATGCTTAAAAAAACCCCTAAAATGTTTATGAAAATTGAATAAGTTCTTATTCTTCTATTACATTCAATTAAATTCATGTATATTTATTTTGAATCAAATAGATCCTTATGATTAACCGTTGACTAGCTGCCATTAATCATAATGTCGCTTGTCATTTTATATCTACATGGTACTAATATGACACTAACATGGAAGGTGAAAATGCCCCGTGACCATGTTATCATGTCACATCAACATGCCATGTTATCAACCGTTATAACATGTCAGCATGCCATGTCAATATCATGTTGACATGACATTGAGGTAGAACGTTAAAATGTAATGTGACCATGTCATCATGTCACATCAGCATATTACATTATTATCTAACATGACATGTCAACATACCACATCAACATCACATGGCATAAAATGACAAGTAACATTTTGACTAACAATAGTTAATCAATCATATAAAGGCATATTTGGTTTAAAATAAAAGTATAAAAGTTTGATTGAACGCAATAAAAGAATAAGGATTTATTTGAATTTTTCTGAATAGTTTAGAAGCATTTTTAAGTATTATGCCAAAATTAAATATTTTCTCCTATTTGACACCTTAATCTTTATGCCATGCCTCATAACAAGATAATAGGCTTTGCTTTTACCTCTTACTTCAAAAAAAACTAGGCTTAAACACTTAAAAAACCCCTGAACTATTTTACTTTATGCAAAAAAGCCCTTCTTCTTTTATTGTACCCAAAGAAAGCCTTATTACCATACAAGCCCTTAACCCTAATGAAAAATTAACAGCTGACTCAATGCCATCTGGCATTTTTTGTCCACATGGTAACTAATGTGGAATGGGCAGGATATTTTCCCACTCTATATCAGTTGTCATGTGGCAATATCATATGCCACATGGACAAAAAATGCCAACTGACATTGCATCTGACAGCTATTAATATTCTATTTGGGGTTAGATAAGGTTATGAGCTTGTGTGAGTACAAATCAAAAAATAAAAGCTTTTTTGGATAAAATAAAAGAATAAGGGCTTTTTTGCATAAAGTGAAATAGTTCAAGGGCCTTTTTAGTATATAAGCCAAAAAACTACCAAGCACTTAGAAATATTTTCCAAGTCTATATGTGGCAGATGTCCTCCTTTCAAAACATTGAGTACGGGATTTTTCTAGAGTGCCTATATGAACCTAAAAGTTTTCATATAAAAATAAACATTTAAAAAGAAAAGGGGAATCATTGACCTGTTGCAGCTTGACAAGGCATGGAAGGACAAGGCAAAAAGGACATGAGTCACAACCTTCTAGGCTATCCCTGTGAAGGTAAGGCCAGATAATTCCATCAGGCACAATCCTCCTACAACATTCCACTTGTGTAAGAGGGCTTCCACAGCTACAGCGCAGGTCCTTGTTTATAAGACATTGGATGTCTGGCAGTTGTAACATTCTCCTATAAACACGCCTTTGCAATTCACTCATTGCGCAAAAAACAACATTATCTTCCTTTCCCAACATAAGATGTCCAATAGTCTCCTCTTTCGTCCTTCTTAGCATATATTTACGAAGAACTGCTACCAGGTGCTGTTTACGCTGATCAGCGACCCAAACAAATCTCTCGGGAGCAGTTGACCTTTGGCCATGCTTGAGGGGTTCATCATAAAACTCCCGAAAATGTTCCCTTGTTCCCAAGGATCCAGGAGCAACCCAATCAAAGAGGTTGAAGAGTTCCATAATTTTGTTCTGCATGATGGTTCCTGTAAGACCAATACGTCTGCGAGTCTTAATTTCTAAACATGCTGTATAGAGTTTTGATTTTTCATTCTTTAGACGGTGTGCTTCATCAATGATCACAATCTCCCATTTGATCTCTGACAAAACATTGCCATGAATTCTGAATGTGTCAAAACTGGTAACCAGAACCTCAACTCCATTGGCTTGTAGCTTCTCAAGAATCAATTCACGGCTTGAACCATGGTAAACAGAAACGCTAAATGTTGCCCATCTGGAGAATTCACACTCCCAATTGTGGATGACAGAAGTTGGACAGATTATTAATATAGGGCCTTTCTTTCCAACCTGGTTTTCCATCAATATTCTGGAGTCACCATATTCCTCATCTTTTCCATATACAGCAGCGAGAAATGCGATTGTCTGTATTGTCTTCCCTAGTCCCCTACATTAATTTTTAGAAAAAGTAAAAAACAAGCCATTAGTCCTTCTGAAAGAAGGTGCTCCTAAACAAATACACATAATATAAGGCTCACCCAACACACTTAGTTTTTAATAAGTAAAAATAAAAATAAAACGGAAAGAAGAATCACAACCAGAAAACTTGTGTGGAAAAATAAAAAGGCCATGCTGTCATAGATAACTGAAGGAACACAAGGTGGTCATCAAGTGTTCTAAGTTCTCACTAATTAAATTTCTCTGCAAAGAATGTTTATTTCATTGTTCTTGCTACAATGCCCATTCATGACATAAGCATGAGCATATTCTTTGTAACTTACTACATCATATTTTGTAAGAAGGCAACAGACAGACGAATTTTAAACTGACATAAAACAAGAAACTTACTATAAGTCTGACTTAAAGCCAGAATAATATGAACAGATATTGGGTTCCATTATTGAAGCTATAAGCGACTGATAATAAATATGAAAATCACTACACTCAATTGAAAAGCAAGAGCATTCTGGCCAGGAACAAACCAATAACAAGTAATCTATGAAGACAAACAAAATATACAACGCAACAATACTAACATAAAGGTCATGTTTGGTTGGGGGAATGGCTCTATTCCTTACAAAATTTTATCCCCTTGTTTGGTTTGTTCTTGGGGAAGGAATAGCCACTTCAAAAGGAATGGCTATTCTTTAAAATTAGGTAAAAGCTTGGAATAGCTAATACCATCTTCCTCATGGTATTAGCTATTCCACACCTATGGGAATAAAATTTAAATATTTTGAACTAAAATGTCACTATTTATTTTTAAAAATTACAAACTTAAACTTATAAAATCAATATTTTAAATTAAAACTAAAAAATATTAATATTTTTATATTTTAATTATAACATATTTAAATTAATAAATAAAAAATTAATATTTTAAAATAATTAATATTTTAATTAATGATAATTAATTAA
>NC_030851.1:11075137-11101341 GCF_000208745.1 Theobroma cacao | reverse complement strand
TATTTTATAATATTAATATTAATATAAAATAAAATATTAATACTTAAATAATCAACTATTAATATTTAAAAGATAAAATAAAATAAAATAAATAATCACAATAACATTTAATATTAATGATTAAAGTATAAATAAAATATTAAATATTTAAACTATCAATTTTAATATTTTAAATAAATTATATATTATTAATATTTAAAAATAAAATAATTAAAAATAAATAATCATAATAAATTTAAAATTATAAATATAATATTAATATTTAAAAATAAAATAAAAATTAAAATAACTTATTTATATAATAAAAAGTATTTTTATATTTTTATGTTTATATCTTTTCATTCTAAAGTTATTATTATCAACCAAACACTACAATAATTTATAACAATCATTCCAACTCTATTTCATTTATCATACCAAACTACGTAATACATATTCTATTCTATTCTCATCTTATTCTATTCTCACGTAATAATTATTCTATTTCATTACTGTTTATTTCGCGAACCAAATGTACTAAAAGAGTGATAAAGATTGTTGATATAGGAAAGGTCCTCACATGTCATCACCAAGAACGCCCCCATGGTTGTTCTTGTATAACATGAATAAAAACTTGACTCCCTCTCTTTGATGGGCAAGCAACCGACAGTTAATAGATGCAGGCACCTGTCACAATCAACCGATTAAGCAAGAAATTAATAACTGTAAATTACTGCAACAAATGTCAAAACACAAAAGAAATTAAATTATAAAATAATGACCTGTACAACTGGAAATTCTCCATCAGAAGACAGTACCAATGGCTCATAAGGACCCGTATCTTCAAATTGAACCCGACCCAATTCGGGTCTCCCAAATTCCTTTACTTCTTCTTCTTCCTCATCTTCTTTCTCTTCTTCTTCTTCTTCTTCTTCTTCTTGATTATCACCATTTTCTTGGACTTGGGTTTGTGAGAATTTAGGGATTTGGAAATGGGATTCTTGGGTTGAAGGGAAATATTCTTGTTCAAGGCGTAGAAGCTGCTGAAAAAGCGAGGATTTGGGGGGTTTTCTCTGGTTTGTTATTGTCGGCTCAGGTTCTTCTTGGGAAAACGAAGATTGTGAAAATGATGATGAAGAAGAAGAAAGGTTTGTGCAGGGTTTTAGGGTTTCTTTAAAAGTGTGTAATAATGACATTAGGAATTTCTTTGGGCGGGTAACTACATTTCTCGGAAATAGTTTTCTCAGAGATCTTGAATTTTAAAGACATTAAAATAATAATAATTTCAAGAAATATTGGCACCCAACCGACCGTAACCGTAACGGCCTAAAATGTTTTTCTGAGTAGAGCAATTATAAACTACCATCTACGCCAACCAATAATCTATTAGACCAATTTCAAGAAGTATTGTCACAATGTTATGATACTATTTTATCATATTATTATATTATCATATCATATCAATATTTTATTATATTATTATTTTATTATATTATATCAATATGTTATATTATTTATTATAACATATTAATATATCATATTAATATCACGTAATATAAAATAATAAATAATATTTTATTTAAAAATAATTAATTATTAATAATAAAAAATTATTTAATATAAAATAAAAATATAAAAATTTTATTTAATGTAATAAAAGAATAAAAATGTAAACATTTTGTCCAAAAAACTCAAGTCCATATATTTTAATTTTGAATTAAATAAGTCTTTATTACTAATAGTTGACTATATTTAATTTTTTTTATATATTATCGATTTTCTTATTTACTTATAAATTTATCTATTTTTATTTTCAAAATTAGTTTTTATTAGATGGTTTATAATGGAAATGTTATATCTTAAATTACCAGATATGTTCGAAAAAGTTCTTAAATTATTTAAGAAAATTTAAATAAATTTTTAATTTTTTATTACATTTAATCAAGTTTTTATATTTTTATTTTGAATCAAATAAGCATTTATAACTAATAATCGACTAAATAAAAATAGACTCGATTAAAAGCAATAAAAATATTTATTTAATTTTTTTACAATAATTTAAGAATTTATTTTAAATATTATATCTATTTCAAAAATCTTGTTAAAAAAAAGTAGGGTAAAATCAAGAATTTTGACAAACATCAAACATAAATGCATAAATTTCTCTCATTCCACCCATTTATTGCAATAACGAACTTTCCTAATACATAAAATTTGGAAGATTGAAACGTATCTCAAGTTACCTAACAAATTCAACTGACTTGTAAAAGGTTATGAATACAATAATTTGATATATCTACCGCAAAGTGTAAAAGGTTATGAATACAATAATTTGATATATCTACCGCAAAGAGAAAGTGACGAAAAAAATACCAAAATCCTACATTAAGCATATATATTCGAAAACATGAGTTTGCAACTTGGAAATTAAACTGATTAAATTAGACTCTATTTGATTAATATTTTGATATATTTTTTATTCGTTCTTTTATAAAAAAATAAAAAATAAAAAAAATTAATCTAATGAAATTATTTAATAAATTCACTTTCGGTAGGAAGAATTCCTTCGTTCTATCCAACTTCAAAACTCCTCATATCTTCGGAAACTGATAAAATAATGGAAAATATTTATTCACCTTTAATGTTTCAATTTGAATAGGTCTAACTATAAATTAGCTGCTCCCAGGTAAATATTTGGCATCTTCCATACCATAACGTCCGATAAGGTTACAAATATATATAGAGGGTATACTTTAATAAAAAAAAATCACTTGCCTTGCGTTTTCCTTATTTTCAAGTAAAAAGATAAAATAAATAGCAAAGATATAAACAGACCAATTAAATTACTCATTAATTTTGTCTTAACATGGCAAGCAAGAACTTTATAAAATATCAATGACCGTTAAATCTACTGCATGTTGCCACGTGTAAAAGCTCGGGTAGCTAAGAAATAAAGACGCCCAATGAAACGCTCGGCTAATTCACTAACACGTACTCAATTAATCATAAATCCAGCCAAAGTTGCCAAATAATTTCACGCTGTGCGTTGCATGCTTTACAACGGTAACTTCGTCCTTGATTCCCCCTATATATCCCCCCCCACGAAATCCCAACTTCAATGCACTTCATTTCACTGATCATTTCCATTAGTAGTCTAGATTTTCTTCGTTTTTCTTCTCTCTGTCAAAAGCTGTTTGGTTCTGTGGGTTTCTTCAGTTCATTGCACTACGGACGAATGGGGTCCAAAAGATTTCTTGGTTTTCTGTGGATTGTGACAGTGTTGTCTTTCCTCAGCTCAACTCAAGGTTACAAGTTCTACGTTGGTGGCAAAGAAGGTTGGGTGGTCAGCCCTTCTGAGAAGTACAATCATTGGGCTGAAAGGAACAGATTCCAAGTCAATGACACTCTCCGTAAGCACTCCTTTTTCTCTGTATCTATATACTTCTGCTAAGAATTGATCATCTGATTTGGTCTCCGGCAATCTTTTTTTTTTTTTTTTTGCAGTTTTTAAGTACAGGAAAGGGTCAGACTCGGTGCTGTTGGTAACAAGAGAAGCTTACTACTCGTGCAACACCAGTAACCCAATACAGTCCCTGACAGACGGTGATTCAATCTTTACATTTGATCGTTCAGGTCCCTTCTTCTTCATCGGAGGCAATGCTGATAACTGCAACAAAGGCCAAAAGCTCATCGTTGTGGTCTTGGCTGTGAGACACAAACCCCAGAAGCAGCCTCCTTCTCCATCTCCCTCAACTGCTGTGCCAGCAACACGGCCAGTTTCTCCAGCTCCATCTCCTGTTCCTAAGACTAACCCTCCAGTGGAGTCACCAAAGACCAGCGACACCCCATCGGACATTGATGCTCCGGCGCCGGCTCCATCGGAGCAAAAATCAGGTTCATTGGGATTAGTATGTTCTACTTCGTTAGTGTTGGGTTTCAGCGTTTGGGTGAGCATGATCTTGAGAAGTCTGTAAGTTCCTTGGGACGACAAAGCAGTTTTGTATTTGGAGCTGAATGGAGGGTTGAAAGAAGGAGGGATTGGTCGTTAATGAACTTGCTATATTATTTTGTTCTTTATTATTTTCATAATTTCCTTCGTCGTTAATGAATTAGTATGGCTTTGGTTTCAATATAAATTGATACATGGTTCATGGTTGACTGTTATATCTAAGTATCAGCTGTGGAAGCTAATTATAAATAAAATAGTACTAAAGTTTTACAATTGTCCAAAAAATAGACTACAAAAAAATCCCAAATAATTTTTGCATATATCTTTCATTTATATACGTAAAAAAATCTTGATAAATATAAGTTTTTCGAACTAGTTCCAGTCCAATTTAGATGATACAATATAGCTAACCAGATTTGGTGATCCCGCGGTCCAAGTCTTTCTTGTCAATTTGGCTACGATCAAGATCCTAGCAAGAGGCTACGATATAGGCTAGTAGAATTAGTATAGTTATTTCAGGCCAACATTGAAGGAGCAAGACGCGGGCATCCCCCCAACAAACGTTAAGCTAAGCGTAAAACAAGTTAAATCACATAAAGCTAGCGTAGCTGAGGACCAAATACCCCTCCCATATTTTGTCACCCAAAACCAAACTATCAGCCATTTCTTCTTTGCCTAAATATTGTCTCTGATGAATTTTCGGCTTCCTTTTGCTGTCCTTATCATTTCTTTGGCCATATCGGCCGAGTCATCATCCTACGGCAGCACGCATTGGGGTCGAACCTTGTTCTCGAGCACGGTCCGCGATGGAAGTGTGGGTGCAAGGCAAGCATGTCGTGGCCCCTTGAGTGAGTGCATAGGCAATGAGGAAGAAACGCCGATGGAATGGGATATAAGCCGTAGGGCATTAGCTGAAGGGAAAAGGTACATTAGCTACGGTGCCCTCAAGCAGAACAGCGTTCCATGCAATCGTCGGGGCAATTCCTACTACAACTGTGGCGCCCCTGGGCGGGCTAATCCTTACAAAAGAGGGTGCAGTGTCATCACACATTGCTATCGATACACTGGTTAAATAAACCATTTCGATGTCCATTAAATTTCCCATAATTTTGTAGGGCAAGATTTTCTTCTTTAACTAATCCGTTTCGTGCTTTTGTACCATCTTTTTTAACAAAAGTAAAAAAGTGGCAGGGATGTTTAATTTGGAGGAATTGTAATTACTTTTTCCACACACAGCTTAATTTCTTCTTCCAACCTTATCTTCGTTCTAGTGAATGTAAATAAAAGTCCATCTCTTTAAAATTTTTTATTTATCTGTTTCCTTTTAAGCTTCACATTTGGACATGTTTCACTTAGTTGTTTGACTTTTGCTTGATAAAGTATAATTAGTATTATATGGTGAATATCGGATCAAGAACTCCGTAACACATGCAACTCTATCTAGCTAGTTCCTTTCATATTTCATAATCATCACCTGAAATTTGATATAAAGTTTTGTGTTATAATTATTAAACTAAACAAACTTCATACACTGCATGATGTTGTGATATAAGAAAATTTTTGACATAATGCATGAAAAAGTCTTTATTCTTTTTCTTATGGTCAATTAAACTCTTTTATTTTTTTTTTGAATCAAATAGGTTTTATGACTAACAATTTATTAATTATTATTAGTTAAAATACCACTTGTCAACTTTTTTAAAAAAATTTCATTTTTCATTTTATATCCACATAGTACTGTCGTAAGATAAAAACTATTACATGACTATATTATCATATAATATCAAAATTCTACACCATCATTCATTATGACATAGTAGTATACAGTGTTAGTGACACATGACATAAAATGATATTTTAGTTAGTAACAATTAGTTAATCATTAATTTTAAAGGTTTATTTGGTTTAAAATAAAAGTATAAGGGTTTGATTGAATACATTAAAAGAATAAGAGCTTATTTGAATTTTTTTAAATAACTCCGGGGTTTTTTTTTTAGATTTTATGACAAGAATTTTTGTGAAGTGGAAAGTTAAAATGTTAATAAAATTATAAATGTAAATTTTTTTTTACATTGAAATAGAAATTATTAAATAAAATAAATTTCAATATTTACATAAATTATATGCATAAAATAATTAATAAATATTTTCATTCAGTCTTAACTTCATCACATAAAAAGCATATCAATTTTTAATAACAATTATAAATTTAGAATACAAAAATGTATTGAGCGCTTATTTTGTTTAATAATCGATTGAACTAATACTTATATAGTTATTACTTACTATTTTCCGTTTATTTGAGTAATTAGTTCAATTGATTTACAAAGTTTATCATTATAATCGATTATTTCACTTAATAATTTGCATTGCTTAAGTGGTGAACTATTGTGACAAAAATATATGGGAATAAGTAATTTAGAAAAAGAAAGAAATAAACAAATAAAAATAGAATATCTAAGAAATAAAAAGGATACTTGTTTGATTCTTCTTAATTTGTCAAATTGATATTAATTGACAATTGAATTTTGCAACCTTGAAAAGCCATGATAGTGGTTGGAGAAGATTCATTGACAGCACTTGGGATTACAGAGTGACCGAGAGTTTGGACAAGTGGAGGGATAGTCTGTATTCGGTGTTCTTTGAAAATTTGAGCCTATGGGTTACATGGGTGGCGCTAAAGGAAATGTTTGGTGAGTATGGGTTTGTGATGGACTTCTAAGTGGCTAATAGTGCTAAGAAGAATACTGTGAGAGAGTCCAATTTCGATTGTTAGATTCAAAGAAAAGTCAGAGCTATGGAAAAAAGGAAATAACAAAAGAATTGATGGTAAATACATTGGAGTCTATATGGCTAGGCAGGAGAGGAATAGAAACGTTGGTAGGGAAACTCACAAAGAACTGTTACGTATCAAAAGTAAGAAATAAGAACGAGGTAACTGTAAAGTACCTCTATTAAATGGTTCAAAAACATGAATGAACAAAAGTTTTTCAAACTAAACTTCTTCATCATCTTTCTCCATTCATTAGCATGGTATATACAAATACTTTGAGAGGGGATGAGATTACATAAATTATACTTGTTCATATAGAGATTACAAGTGTTAACTATGAAAGGTTAAAGAGAGTGCAAAATTACACGTAATATGCCACCCCATTCATGCAGATACATCTCCAGTATTCAACCTGGAAGTCAACCATGACACATGTGATTCATCTTCAAAACATCATGCAAGCATTATCAACAACACTCTTAATGCTTGCAGGCAGCACCATCAATCTATCTCTGTTAAGCTCAAGCTTTGGCTTGCATAAAGGCTTTGTCATCACGTCTGTAATTTGATTTTCTGTGCTGCAATATTGAACTAGAATCTCACCTCATTTTTCTATATCTCTGAATGCATGCTACTTCACATTTATATGCTTAGTTATGCTGTGAAATACCAAGTTCTTTGTCATGGAGATAGTAGACTTGTTATCTACAAATAATTTAGTTGCATTCATAGGTGACATACCAAGATCGAACAAGACTTCCTCAACCATATGGCTTGGTTTACTGCAGAAGCTGCTGCAATATACTCAGCTTCTGCTATGGATTGAGCCACAATCTCCTGTTTATGTGAATTCCATTTAAAAGTGCCATTTCCAAAGGTAAACACATATCTTGATGTACTTTTTCCATCATCAGAACGACCACCCCATTCACTATTAGAAAATGTAATGAGTTAAATATGATTTCTATGAGAAAAATAAATGTCATGAGTTGGAGTGCTTTTCAGATACCTGAGAACTCTGTTGGCAACTGTAAAATGACTCTCACTTGGTTACTGCATAAACCGTGAGAGATAACTGACTACAAACGTAATTTTAGGCCGTGTGGCACATATGTAGAGGAGACTTCCTTTGAGGCTTTTATATTGACTCGGATTTTCAAGCTTATCTCTAGCATTCACAGATAGTTTTTCATTAGCAATGAGAGGAGTTGCGACAGCTTTGCATTCTTTCATTTTAAACTTCCTGAGCACATCAAGAATGTATTACTATTGAGACAAATGAATACTAGTGCTGGTTTGAAGTAATTCCAATCCCAGGAAGAAGTTCATCACTCATAAATCTGACATTTTGAACGCTCTTTGCATATGAGATTTAAACTTATTAACACTGTCTACACTACCTCCTGTTATCAGTAAATCATCCATATAGAGGGAGACAATTAAAGGCGCATCATTGCCTTTCTTCAAAGTATACAATGTAGCCTCGTTGACACTTTTGCAAAATCCCTGATCATTCAAGTAGGTATCAATCCTACTATACCAAGCTTGTCGTATTTGTTTTAAGCCATATAATGCCTTGTGGAGCTTATAAACCTTATCTCTTCTAAATTCTATCTTAAATCCCATCAGTTGTTCCACATAGATTTCTTCTGCAAGTTTGCCATTTAGAAAGGCAGACTTGACATCCAAATGATAAATTCTCCAATTCTTAGCTACTGAAAAAGCAATCAACAACCTGATTATGTCGAGCCTTGCTACAGGAGCAAAAGTCTCTTAATAATTGACACTAGCTAATTGTGCATATCCCTTGGCTACCAGTCCCACCTTGCATCTATTTAATGAGCCATCTACATTGAAGTTTCTTTTAAAAATCCATGCTTAGGTCTGTCTACCAAGGACCAAGTGTTATTCTACTTAATCATCTTAATTTCTTCTCTCATGGCAGGATTCCATTCAGCATGCTTCAAAGCTTCATCAAATGAGGCAAGTTTTGACAAAGCAAAATGACATTTGCCATAAATATCTTGAATGGAATGTGTCTTTCTTATACGAGCTTCATCTATGGTTTGTTCTACATCAAGCTCATCATCATCAATATTTTGACTTTCAGTGCTATACACTGGAGGTGTAGTGCTCATTATCTACTGCTGTTCCCAATTCCACTTATCATTTTTAGCAAATACCACATTTCTGCTAATAGCAACTTTGCTTGAGTCAGGCTATTTTTCGACTGTTGACTATACCCAATAAAAATGCCTTTTAGTGCCTTTGATTGTAATTTATCTCCCTGTTCTTCTGGTATGTGTTGGTAACAAATGCAACCAAACACTCTTAAATGATTCATAGAAGGTTTTCTCCCAAACCAACGTTCATATGGAGTTGAGTTTTTCACGGCTTGTGAGGGAAGAATGTTTTGCAAATAAACTGTTGTCTTTGTTGCCTCAGCCCAAAATCTTTTAGGTAAATCTTTTTCTATCAAAAAGCATTTTGTCATCTCAATTATTGCCTGTTTTTGCACTCACTAACTCCATTCTGTTGTGGACAATATAGAGTAGTAAGCTAGTGATGTATTCTTTCTTTTTTCATAAAATGAGTGAACTCTAGTGATGTAAACTCTCCATCATTATCAAACCTGAGAGCTTGAATTCTCCTCCCTGTTTCTGTCTCCATTTGGCTTTGAAACTCATAAAATGATTAAAGGTTTATGATTTCAACTTCATGAAATAAATCCAACACATCCTGGTTAGATCATCAATGAAAATAAGAAAAAATTTACTCCCATTTAAAAAGGCTTTTCTCAATGGACCTCTGACATCTGTATGGACCACTTCAAGTTTTTTTGCAACTTTACTTGAACTCATAAAAGGGTAGGGCTTCCCTGTTATTTTTCCAAACTGACAAGTCCCACTTACTTGATCAGTGTTAGCTATTGAAGGCAGATTTTTCAATAAACCTGTTAAACTAGATTATATCAATGATGTAATATTACAGTGGCCTAATCATTTGTGCCACAAAAAAGTTATATTCGAATCAATCTCAGACACCTGCATGCATGTATTGTTCTAATTTATAGGAAAACAATTTTGTTCCATAGGTATATTCATCATGTAAGTACCATTAGGAGCATAAATGGTGCATGATAAGTCCTTAAACAACATAGCATAATTCTACTTAAGTAATCACCCTACACTTAGCGGATTTTGTGTAATTTCAGGAACAAAAGGAACTTTAAACTCATACTTGTCACCACTGGCAGTTTGTTACACTACTAATCCTTTCTTTTTCACTTGCAAATTAATGCCATTTCTAATCTCTACTCTAGATCGGTAATGCCCATTAAACTCAACAAACAACTTCTTACCAAGTGTCATATGATTAGAAGCCCCACTATCAAGCAACCACAGCTTTGCATCAATTGCTTTCACATTCCTTGAGTGAGCCATGAACAAGTGTTCTTTAGCCAACTTGGCTTTTTCTACTGGTTCATCACTTTTTCCTACATTTTCAATTTTATTTTTGCAAGCTTTCTACATATGTCCCGTTTGATTGCAATTTCAACATTTGACATAAAGTTTAAACTAGCAGCTGTTCTCAGCATGACCTTTCTTTTGTAATAAGAACATATAGGCATTTTACCTCTTTTTTGCTGATTTCTAGTTGTCATTTGAACCTCTTTTTCTTTCTGTTTCAAATCGTAAAGGCTTTTCTTCGAGCTAGACTCTCCCACTGATTTCCCTTTGGTTTTTTCTAATAGGGTAGTTTCAGTTGCAATCTTACTTCTTATAACCTTCCTTATTTAGTTGCTTGGAGGGCATATGCCATTTTTTATAGTGATATTTTGGAGAGTTCTCTTTTCAAAGAAGCAATTGTAGCTTCAAATCTTTTTAGTAGGGAGATAAGGGATTTTTGCAAACTCCTTTCTAAAATATCCTCTCTCGAGAGTCTAAGTTGATTAACAACCTTTATAAATCTGTTGATGAAGTCTTTTGTATTCTCAAAATCCTTCATGTAGAGACATTTCTAAAATTCATCTTGAAAGTCAACCACGACACATGTGATTCATCTTCAAAACATCATGCAAGCATTATTAACAACAAGAACGACCAGTGAATGTTACCTAGGGTGAAAGGGAGGCAACCAAGTCTTACAAGAACACACTGGTAAGAGCAAAAACTATGAGCAAAGGTGCAACATAGGCAGAGAGTGAGGAAGTGTAGATCCATAATGCTCTAGCTGTTCATCTTAATACAACTAGTAGGAAGGTTGTGTAGATTAGAGGCTGTCGTAACGTTAGAGTCCGAGGTACCCGATCGCCAGACATGAGTGAAAACTCTAAAAAATAGGAGTCGCCACCAATCTTTTTTACTAGGTGCGATTGACCACCTATTGACTCGATTCTAATCGACGAAGCCTTAAATTAATTTTAAGCCCGCCGAAGAGAACCTTAAACTGGTCTACGATTTTCTAGATTTAGGCTCGGGAGTACAGTTACACCCGGGGAAGGATTAGCACCCCCGTGATGCCCATTCCATGAACGGTACCATTTTTTAGATTATCCTATTAGGTTTTAATTTTTAAGTTCACTATATTTCCTTAGTTATTATTCTGTTATTTTATCTCTTATTTAACCTAAGATGGAATGCAAATGTGAAGAAAGATGAGATGCATGACGTGAGATAAAAATGTCGAACGAATAACCCTTTATCGAGGACGTTCTCCCAAATCCGCCCATTATACTGGTGTGATCCGGGGTGTTCTCTCACCTAGGGAATTATCCGATAAACTCGCCTTCGCAAATTCAATGAATAATTCTCATCATCGGGGTCATCGTACGTTTTTCTTTAAAAATAACGTTTTCGTGCATAATGGACCTAATACGTGTGAAAGCCTTTTATTAAAGATGTTTCCCGAGCCCTCCCATCACACTGGTGGGACTCGGGGACATCTTTTCACCTAGAGAACTTTTCGAGAAATACTCGGCTTCGCAAGATCCTCGAAAAATCCCATCATCGGGGCTTCAACTCGAAAACAGAAATATTTATATGCAATGATATGCATGATGCAATATATATACGCTATGCTAATACAATTGTCCATTATTATTTAACTATTATTTTCATTTTATTATATTTTTTATTATCATATTTTCTATTTTATTTCTAATTATTATTTTTTTATATCTTACATTTTTTATTCTAAGTTACTCTTATATTTTCCTTTTATAATTAAATAAATTGTTTATGATTTCATTTAATGCTTATTTTAAATTAGTTATTGTCTTAGATTTTTATTATTATTTATTTATTTTTTATTTTTCTATTTATTTAATGTCATGTATATTGCATTTTCACAAATTAATTATTTACTATATATTCGAATTATTATTATTATTTTTCTCATCATTTTTTTATCTATTATTATTTATTTATTATTTTTATTGAGTAATTAATTTTTTTGTATTGTCAAACTCTTTATTTATTAAAAATTTTGGGATCTTGAAATCGAGGCTCTCTCATCATACTGGTGGAGCCTTGATTCGGATTTCGAACCTAGGAAAAATTGGCCCGGGATTGTGACTTATCGTATCCCTACCGATCATCCCATCATCGATTTTAAATTAAACAATTATTTTATTAATAATTCTTTATCTTATCCTATTTTTATTCTGTCTCCATTTATACCCATCTCCATTTTATATATGGGACTATCTTTTCACCCAATTGATATTTTCATATTTTATTTTATTACATTTTAATTCTAATTCTTCCTAATTTATTTTCATTCCTGTTGTCTCTACATAAATTTACATAACTATGTATCTCATAAATATGTTCCACATTTCATCCTTTCCTATACCTATATTTTTTCTAAACAATATTCTAAATCAAAATATACAATCCTCTTATATGCATATATTATTAATCTAAATAAATTAATTCCTAACATTAAATGTTTACTTTTCCTATATTTACTAAACTAAATCTATTAATTTTCAGTGACTAAGTGTTTGTTTATTTCTCTATGTATATTATGTGTTTGGATCTGTTGTTATAATTAAATAACTATTTTATCTGATTTTATTATTATTATATAGAATATATGTACTCTTATATTTTACCATCATTTTTTGGTATCATTGAATGTAGTATTTTTACCTATTTTCTATATTATTTTTTTTATATGTTTTTTTTATTTCTATTTTTCTCTTGACACTTAATCATTTAATCATTTTCATTTTTTATATGTATATTTTCTTTTATTTTACCTAATAACCTACTAAAAATAATTTGTCTTCCTACCTAACATTGGGCCCAGCACAATCACAAAGACTAAATCATAAAAGCCAAAGATTTACCTTTTATGAGCTAAAAGTGGCCCAAGACAGTCGGCCCACTCCAACTGATCTGTTTTCCAAGGCCCTCAGACCTCTTCCAAAATGCACCGTTTCGGTGCCTTGTTCAGCAACCCTTGGTGTGCCCAAAACGACGTCGTTTAATGCTTCTAACCCTAGGTATTTAAACTCTCTTCCCTCCCTTTTTTCTTTCATTTCTTCCTTCTTGTTTCTCTCTCTAAAATCCAAACTCTTTCCCTTCTCTCACCAAACCGCCGGCCAACCCAAAATGGGACTCTCTTTGCCTCTCTCTTCCTACCGCCGGTCGCTACCCCGCGTCGGACCTCCTTCCGCCAACCGAATCCTTTCTCTCTCTCTCTCTCTCTCTCTCTCTCACCACCGTTCCAGTTTCTCCCCAAACCTCTCAATTCCTCTCACCTTCACCTCGGCGTCGTTCCCCAACCGACGGCGTCCAAATCGGCGTCCGCACCCTGCCAGTAGTACCTCTCTCTCTTTTTTCTCTCTTTTTTTTTCTTTTTTTGTTTATTTTTCATTTATTTTTAATATAATTTCATTATGATTTTTCTTTTTTACAGTGTCTACAGCTATCCCTCTTTACGCATTTCGAAAATCCGAAATAGTGCAAAGACGTAGACATTGTATTTGACTAATTCTATAATTCTCTTACCAAGTTTAGTTATTTTTTTTTTTAAATGAACTTCTCAAGATTGAGGTAATAACACTTTTAAGAATAAACTCCTCAAAATTGAGGCAATGAAACTTTAAAAATGAACTCCTCAAGGCTGAGGCAACAAAACTTTTAAAAATGAACTCCTCAAAGTTGAGGCAACGAGACTTTTAAAAATGAACTCCTCAAAACTAAGACAACGAAACTTTTAAAAATGAACTCCTCAAAACTGAGGTAATGAAACCTTTTTTCTTTTTTGTTATGGTGAAAAATAAATCAATTCCTCATCTGAGGTTCTACGACTTTAAAGATGAATTTTCCTCTTTTTCAGTTGTTTTAAAACTTTGAACATGACAATTTAAATATTCTAATCATCTTCATCAGTTTTTTGGGTGTTTTAAAGCCTTTTCTTTGATCAATGGGGGATGAACCGATCACGCTTCCGATCTCTCGTCTTCCCCAATTCATTGCTCCCAACTGTTTTCTTCCTCTATCATATGCATGGTCCAATCATTCTTCACATTTTTACTGTTTTCCATTCTGTTGCTATTTCCATTTCTTTCTCTCTTTTCTTAGTCTTTTCTCTTTCTTTTTTTATATTACCAGACTCCATTTCATTCCCCGTCAATTATGATCCTTTTTCAAAATACTGCAAACATTTCTTTACTTTATCATGCTTTTTATTAAATATCATTCCAATTTTATGACAAATGTAATGCAATGTACCCATATCTCCTCTTTTGGCAGAATGAAAATGATGACAATGTTGGGAGCAGAAAAGCTATTTTTCATTAGAAAAAAGGGAATTTTCTACAATCAAGCGTAATGACAAGAAACAGGGAAAAAGCAATTAATACAAAAGGGATACAGTTTTTTTTTAATGACTGTTTGGATAGATATTTATAGTAGCCTCGAAATTTTATCTCTGAGCAAGCATAAACGTCAGCTCCCTTGTCTTTTGTTTGAACATCTCGGATCATGATTTTCCCCCTTTCTATGTTAAGCCCTTGTAGTATTTGGACCTCCTTCGTATCTAGACCGCCCTTTCGGGTTTTCGCCCTAAACACATCTCCCATACTCAAGCCGCCTTTTCAGGTTCTCAACTTGAAAAATTTTTTCTTCTTTTTTTTTTGGTAATTTTATATATATATATATATATATATATTTAAGCAAAATATTTCTTGACAGCATCGGCATTCACTCGGTTGGAAAACTCCTTTCCGTCGATCTTTGCCAAAATTAGTGCTCCTCTTGAAAAAGCTTTTCTCACCACAAATGGTCATTCCCAATTTGGCGTCCATTTCCCGCGAGGATCCTACTGGTTCGAAAAAATTCTTTTCAATACTAACTCTCCCTCTTGGAACTGACAAGGATGTACCTTCTTGCCATATGCCCTTATCATTCTCTTTTGATATAACTGCCCATGGCAAAGTGCTGTCAACCTTTTTTCTTCTATGAGATTCAATTGCTCATAACGAGTGTTAACCCATTCGGCTTCTTCCAAATGTACTTCTTTAAGGACCCTTAGGGAACGGATTTCTACTTCAATTGGCAAAACTGCTTCCATCCCATACACCAAAGAGAACGGCATAGCTCCCGTGGAAGTTCGGACTATTGTGCGATAAGCATGTAAAGCAAAAGGTAACTTCTCATGCCAATCTTTATATACATCTGTCATCTTTTCAATTATCTTTTTGATGTTCTTGTTGGATGCTTCTACCGCTCCATTCATCTTTGGGCGATAAGGCGCTGAATTGTGATGCTTGATCTTGAACTTGGCACAAACCCCTTTCATCATTGAACCATTGAGGTTACTAGCGTTATTTGTGATAATCCTTTTCGGGAGACCATAGAGGCATATTATTTCTTTTTGGATGAACTTACATATCACTTTCTGGGTCATATTAGCATAGGATGTTGCTTCTACTCACTTAGTGATGTAGTTAATCGCCACCAGAATAAACCGATGCCCATTTGATGCCTTTGGGGTTATTAACCCAATCACATCCATGCCTCACATTAAGAATGGCCATGGTGATGTTAATACATTCAATGAATTTGCAGGAATGTGGATTTTGTCTGCGTATATCTGACATTTGTGACATTTTAAAGTGAAATCTATACAATCCGTTTCCAACGTGAGCCATTAATACCCTACTCTCATGACATGTCTTGCCAACATATGCCCACTTGCATGTGCCCCACAAATTCCTTTGTGAACTTCCTCAACTATTCTCTGAGCTTCGGCTGAATCCACACATCTCAAAAGTAGTTGATCCCTACTTCTCTTGCATAAGATGTCCTCATCCAAGAAGAAATTCATTGCCAACCTTATAATGGTTTTCTTATCATTTTCTGAGCTTTGTTCCGAATACTACTAAAACTTGAGATAATGCATAACATCATGGTACCACGGTTTCCCGTCTACTTCTTCCTCTACACTAGAGCAGTGTGCGGGGCACTCTCGAAGATTAATCATGATGGGTTGAATCTTGACATCGGTACCAACTTTGAATATTGCTGCTAGTGTGGCTAATGCATCAGCCATTTGATTCTCCTCTCAGGGCAAATGGGTGAAGCAAATCTTATCAAATTTTCAATTAGCTTTGAAACATACTTATGATATCGGATTAACCTTAAGTCACGTGTCTCCCATTCTCCTCGCAACTGATAAATGACCAAAACATAATCCCCATGCACTTTCAAAACGTGAATTTTCCTCTCTCAAGACCCATGACACAAGCTTCATATTCAGCCACATTATTGGTGCAAATAGAAGTTGAGTTTGGCTATGACGGGATAATGATCTCCTTCTGGTGACACTAACACGGCTCCTACGCCATGCCCTAAGACGTTCGAAGCTCCATCGAAAAACATCTTCCAATTCTCTTTCTCCTCTGATTCCTCCTCATTTGTTTGACAAACCGACATTAGGTCCTCATCTGGGAACTCAAACTCCATTGGTTCATAATCCTCCTCCACCCTTTTCGCCAGAAAATCTACGATTGCACTTCTTTTGATAGCTTTTTGGGACACATATATAATATCATATTCAGACAACAACACTTGCCATTTTGCCACTCTACCTGATAAGGATGGTTTCTCGAAGATGTATTTAATCGGATCCAACTTCGCAATGAGCCAAGTGGTATGATATAGCATGTACTGCCTGAGTTGATGCATAGTCCAAGCTAAAGCACAACACATCTTTTCCAACGAGGAATACTTGGACTCGTACTCAGTGAACTTTTTACTCAAGTAGTAAACTGCCCTTTCTTTCTTACCAGTTTCATCATGCTGTCCCAACACACATCCCATGGATCCTTCATTTACTGTCAGGTACAAAAAGAGGGGTCTCCCGACCATAAGTGGTACCAACACTGGCGGACTCAACAGATACTCTTTAACCTTTTCAAAAGCAATTTGGCACTCCTCATTCCATGTCCCAGGATTGTGCTTGCGAAGGAGTTTGAAGATTGGGTCACATTTGAGTGAGAGTTATGATATGAAATGGGCTATATAATTCACCATTCCCAAGAATCCTCTAACTTCTTTCTGCATTTTGGGATGAGGCAAATCACGGATTGCTTGAACCTTATCCGGGTCAACTTCTATTCCTCTTTCACTAACGACAAAACCAAGTAACTTCCTTGAAGTGACTCTAAAAGTGCACTTTATCGGATTTAATCTGAGCTGAAACTTTCGTAACCTCTTAAATAACCTTTCAAGATTGGTCGTATGGTCTTTTGTTTTGTGAGCTTTTATAATTATATCATCCACATACACCTTGACCTCTCTGTGCATCATATCATGGAAGAGAGTCACCATGGCCTACTGATAAGTTGCCCCAGTATTCTTCAAACCAAATGGCATTACCTTATAACAAAAGGTCCCCCACATAGTTATGAAGGTAGTTTTTTCTCTGTCCTTTGGTGCCATCTTAATTTGGTTATACCCTGAAAAACCATCCATAAAGGAAAACATGGAATGACGAGCAGTATTGTCAACGAGGGTGTCGATGTGGGACAAAGGAAAATTATCTTTTAGGCTAGCTCTATTCAAATCTCGATAGTCCACACACATTCTTATTTTTCCATCTTTTTTAGGCACTGGGACAATATTTGCAACCTATTCAGGGTACTTAGCTACTTCCAAGAATCCTGCATCGAACTACTTTTTCACCTCTTCCTTAATTTTCAACAGCATTTTAGGTTTCATCCTTCTCAACTTTTGCTTAATTGGTTTGCATTCAGGTTTCAAAGGCAGTTTATGGGCTACAATGTCTGTATTGAGTCTTGGCATATCTTGATAGGACTATGCAAACACATCTTCATATTCATGAAGTAGCTTTATTAGTTTTTCTTTTTCAATCAACACCAACGTCGTACCAATTCTAACTTCTTTCTTATTATCTTCATTTCCCAAATTAATCGTTTCAAGTGTCTCTTGATGTGGGATAATTTGTCTCCCTTCCTGTTCAACTAATCTTAACAAGTCCGGAGTTAAATCATAATCATTCACGTTTTCTGTATCATTAAGTTCACTGACACTTGTACCTTTTTTAAAATTAACCTCAAAACCACTGTCACTATCATCTTCGCATTCATTATTTGGAATCCTGAAAGGTAAAGAGAATTGAAAGATGTAGAGCTATTGTATAGATAAATAGTTAGAATAAAGGGATGACAAGAATGGAAATAGTGAATCATGAAGGGAGATACGAGAAATGCACTATGCATGTTAATTTATTAGAATGATAAATAATCAAAAACCCGATACATAAAATTTCCAATGCTTTTGGGCATAAGCACGGATGTTTAGTTTGCATTACTTTGAAATTGAATCACAAGTGACTGGTAAACTCATGGTGGTACAGCTGCCCAACTTCAGCTTAAGTGGTCCGAGGTATGTAGTAGGGATCCCCTCCACATTTCCTAGCTGCTCTTCGCCTTCTTCCGTTACACATATTGATAAATAAAAAAAGGCTTCCCCTAATACTGACACTGATTCTCGGCTCCCAACGGTGAGTGATTCAGGAAAGATGCAGCCTCTGGACCAAAATGTCTCGTAGAGATGAGGATATGTCATTCTATGGTTTTTCAACCCGTGCCCTTTAAAGCGAGCCAACCTTTCGCTTCTTCTTTCGGCTATCATTTTTTCCCTTTCTTCTTAGTCGGTTTATATCCTAGGCCAAACCTTTGTTCATTTTTGGTAGCACGTATTGGCCTTTTAATGCCTTGTAGCTCTTTTTCCAGTCCTGTCCCCACTCGATATCCTTTCCCTACTATCTGACTGACAGCCATCTTGGTGGTTTTGGAAAGCCTCAGAATGGGTGGTGTGGTTCCTTCTTTAACATACGTGGTGTTAGCAAACTCGAAGGATCGAAAGGAACATTCAGGCATTTCTTCCGTTGTTTCCACGTAAGGAGTATCCGTTGGCTTGCTTATGAGTAAGTATTCTTATCGGTTAACACATACAATCTTCCCATCCACGATGAACTTGACTTTTTGGTGAAGCGATGAAGGTATGGCCCCAGCCAAGTGGATCCAAGGTCTTCCCAATAAATAATTGTATGAAGGAGCGATATCCATAACCTGAAATTCAGTGGTAAAGGTACACGGGTCGATTTCTATCGGTATCTCAATGTTCCCTACTACTTCTCTCCTCATCCCATCAAAGGCTCTCACAATCATCTGGATCTTTCTCATGTAAGACATGTCGATGGGTAAGCGGGCCAAGGTCCTCATGGGCATCATATTCAAGGACGATCCATTATCAAGCAGCACTTTTACGACGGTACAGCCTTTACACTTGGTAATGTTATACAAGGCTTTGTAGTTTCCCTTGCCTCTAGAAGAGATTTCTTCATCGCTAAAGGATATTATGTTACCCACTGAAATGTTCCTAATGATGTAGTCCAAATTTTCAACTGAAATGTCGTGATCCACATATGCGTGGTTCAGAATCTTCATCAAAGAGTTCCTATGTGGTTCCGAGCTGAGGAGCAAAGATAGTAGTGAAATACGAGCAGGCAACCTGTTCAATTGCTCAACCACATTGTACTCACTATGTTTGATAAACTTGAGGAACTCTGCAGCTTTTTTTTTCATCACCGGTCCTTTTGAGCCATTTGTCGATTCTTGGGATTGCACCTTTTCTTCTCTCGAATTTTGCTCTTTTTCTTTTCCCTTTTCCTTCCTGAGATTCTCCAATGCCTCCGTTGTATAGCAACGTCCACTGCGGGTAATCCCCCTAACACCAGTTATATTTGCAGCATTATCTTGAAATTCGATCATCTATTTTCCCGCATTTGAAACTTGTACATTGCAATTGCAGTTCCACAGAACAGCTTTGTCATCTTTATAGGGGAAACGTTTAGGGACTTCGATGATCATTTTGGCATGGGTTCTGTCTTCCACAGACTCTCCTCTTGGTTCATAGAAAATGGTTAAATGTTTTATCTTCATTGGGTGAGTGGAATCTTTGGCCATCATGTTTACTGCTGGCCCTAAGGCTTCCACGTAGAATTCAATCTTTGATTCGTCCATCATCCATCATCCATTGCACTTCATTTCGGAAAGAACTACAATCTTGAATTAAATACCCCACACATCCTTTGTGATATAAGCAATATGGTCCTTGGATATCTCTTAAGTCATTTACATCAGGACATTCTGGCCAAATCTCTAGCATATCGACCTTTAGCAAGGCTTCAAACACTTTCTCCATGGGGGTTTCCACTTCCCGAATGTTCCTTTTAACATACACCTCCCCTTCGATTGCATTTACCCCTGCCCCAACATGATTTGGCAGTGGGTTGTTGTTAACATTCTATTCGATCTTCTTTTCAAAATTCAGGATTCCTGCCTTGATCAACCCTTGCACCTTATATTTGAATGCTGTACAATTCTCGATCGAGTGACCTTCGATTCCATAATGATAATCACAATGGACGAAAGCGTCATACCATCTCGAGAATGGAGGTTTTAATGGCTTTATGTATAAAAGTGCCACTAGATGGTTTGTAACTAACTGAGTGAACAGTTCAACATATGCGATTGGGATTGGGTCAAACTGCACTTTCTCTTGCTTGTTTCGTCATCCTCTTGATTCACAGACAGTATAGTTGTTTGAATGTGTTGTTTGTTGTGTGGTTGAAGCTGTAACGGGTGTGAAAGTAGGTGGGTGGATATTTGTGAGGTAAGGTATCCGTTGGATGGGAGCATATGGGTACAAGTTAAAAAAGGCATTTGGCATGGGTGGATATAGGTACGGGCTTTGTGAAGCGTTATTCACAATTGGGTAATAGGGGTGTGGTGGATATAGCTGGTAAGGGTTGTAGCTTCTTCATTGGAGTTGTCCCGAAGTGATGGCTTGGGCTTCTTCTTCTTTCTTTTTAAAAGTTTCCCCTTTTTTCGTGTGTGTCGCATCACCTCCTTCTATTTTTTTTTTGCTTAATGACAATATCTATCATCTTTCCTGAAATCACCATATCAACAAAGTTCTTTGTGGCACTACCGACCAATCGTTCATAGTAAAAGGCTCGCAGGGTGTTAACGAACATCACGGTGGTCTCTTTCTCAGTCAATGGTGGCTGAACTTGAGAAGCCATATTCCTCCATCTTTGAGCATATTCTTTGAAGCTTTCAATGGGTTTTTTCTCCATGTTTTGTAAAGAAAGGTAATCCAGAGCCATATCTGTAACATGCTTATACTGAGCTACAAACGCCCGAGCAAGGTCTTTCCATGTGTGGATTCGATTGCGGTTCAATTGGATGTACCACTTTGCTGCAGCACCAGTGAGGCTATCTTGGAAGCAATGTATCAAGAGCTTGTCGTCATGGGCATATGCAGCCATCCTTCTGCAATACATAGTGATGTGTGTGACCGAGCACTTGGTTCCATCATACTTTTCAAAGTCTGAAACTTTGAATTTTGGGGGTATAACCACATCTGGAACGAGACAGAGTTCGATTACATCCATAGAGGAATACATTCCCATTCCTTCTATCATGCGTAGTTTCTCCTCAAAAAGGTTAAATTTCTGGTGGGTATCGGGATTGTCCTTTGATTCAACGGATCCACACTTGAGCTTTTCTTGTTCCTTCGGATCGTCCAGATCAAGTACAAAGATGGGATCTGAAGGACTTGCCTCTCTAATTGGCCTCTGTTGGGCATAAGTCGGTGGCGGCCCTATAGGCATTGGCATACCAAGGAACGGATATTGTCCTATCGATGGCATGAAGATAAACGTATTCCTGCTGGTGGTGGTATGAATCCTGGTGGATATACGGGGTCTGTATTGGCTTCTGTCTGTTGAACATCTTCTGGTGCACTAGAACTCCCTGCCACTCTCTTCCCTTTATCTATTAACATCAACTCAAAAATCTTTGACAACTGACCCATAATCTCTTCTTGCTTATTCTCGATCTTGTCTATTCTCTCCAAGTGTTCGTCCCCCATGATCTTAGAGCGAGCTCTTGTGTTGTATCTGTGTAAGATTCATTTCTCTGAAATTTTGTTCTTTTATGGGCCAAATGGATAAGTTAGAATTTTACGTTGATGAATGCATTGTCATTTGTTATTATTTGTATGAATCATGCAACTATGATGCAAGTGAAATGTGTTTGAAAAGAAAAAAAAAATAGGAAAAATATTAGCCATCCAACGTTTACCATAAGAAAATCCGCATTCATAGAACTGAAATATCCGATTACATCATTGTCTAAAACCATTACATAACTACCAAAAGGAAAAACCAACTTAGTCATATTGGTCCCTAACCATCATGAGGTGATCGATCAACCACTCACTCAATTCATCCCTCGAAAAAANGAAAAACCAACTTTGTCATATTGGTCCCTAACCATCTTGAGGTGATCGATCAACTGCTCACTCAATTCATCCTTCAGAAGAATCTCTCGCCTGAGTTCTTCGGTCTTGTTTGCCATTACTTGCGCTCTAAATGCCATTTCTCTCATCTGTCTCAATATCCATCACATTTTAGCTTCTTTCCTTTGAAAGCTTTGTGTGCACGAATCATTTCTTTCCCTCATTTGGAAATACTCTTGCTTTACTGCTTTATACTGTGCCTTATAGCCCTCTATGGTAGTTTCCAATAAGCCACAGTCATTTCTCAACTATTGGATAGTTTGTTCTTGTCTTCGTACCTTGTGCTGCAAAGCATTGTTGGCACTTTGGAGTTCTTGCATTCTGGCTATCAGAGAAGAATTTGCCACGTTTACTTCCTCAAACTTGCTTCACCACTTATCCCGCTCTTCAAAAGCCATCCGTACCTTTCTTGTCGTTTCTTTCTTCACTTCTTCTAGCTCATCCTCATGTCTCCGCTTCATATTCATCATTTCCTTTTCAAGTCTTTTTCTTGTCAACTCACTTTCTAGTAGGACATCTTGAGGTTCTGGGTTTATGGGATGTTTTGATGGATTTTTCGGGGGGCAAACGACATCTTTCACCCTTTGGTCGTGCCAAGTATGATATCTTATGGTGACTTCATCGGTAAGCCTCCCTTGATCAACTCGGCACGTTTTTTTCCAATCTTGTGCAATTTCCTCAATTTTCTTTAGCATTTTTAGCTCTCCATATGTAAACTCTAACTAGTTGAGCTGGTGAGTCATGGGCACGAATTGCTCAAATTCGAACTGTCTCCGCACCATTATCGGTGCATAGCTAATGGCTCCCCATGGTCTCATCAGTGGCACCCACGGCTTGTCCCCGCATTTATACATCACTTGCATTCGCGCCATCCATGGAGCTCTCCAAGTTACTTCAACGCTCATTAACCTCTTGAGATTCGTGACCCACTTTTCTTTTTTCTTGCAATCAGGCCATACACTTTCGCAAAACTCAAGGATAGGGTAACTTACAGACAAATAAGGCTTTCAAAATTTGCTCTCTTTGCATTCAAAATGGCTTTTGACCCATATGGTTAAGAGTTGGACACATCCGATTAATCGTCCCTCGCCTTTGCACCGACAGAAATTCAAGGATCTGAAGGTTTCAGCTAAGATGGATGGGGCCAGGTTGATGCTCATTGTCACCTGATCAAATAAGTCTATGACTGATACCTCCACATGACCTAGAACCTTCGGGAAGACCACTAAGCCATAGATTGCCATCGCGAAAGCTAAGAGATCTTGTTCATCCTCCATGTGTTTTTTAATATATCCGTTCAAGAAACTCCACGGAAGGCATTCTGTGTCTTCTTTCTTCTTTAGGTGCTGATCCACTTCTACCGTAGTCATTTCTAGCAACTTAGCCAACTTTCGCCAATGTCTTGTCTTCTGGGCCCTCCAATATATCTTGTCAGGTTGCATGTGATCTATCTAGAGTAGAGAAGAGTACTCTTCTATGGTAGGGGTCATGTCCACCTTGTTAAAGACAAAGCAACGGTATGAATGATCCCAAAACTGGACAATGGCTCAGAGCATCTAGTCATCAACAGGTACATATAGAAGCCATGCAATGTGTCCATACTTGCTCTGAAAATTGTCTCGATGAACACGTCTCCATTGTTCCCAAATTCTTATCATTTTTGTAAAGTCATTCTGTTGAAGGTCCAAGTGAACTCTCTCGAGTAAAGTTGAGGTATATCCTTGGGTCAAACAGTCTCCTTTTTCTTGTTTAATCTGCCCCATCTGTAACTCTATCTCATAGTCATTTCTGTATATGTTGAGTGGACCTGCTGATGACGATGCCATGGATGTAACCGGGATCTCTTAGGTTGGATGTTGTGTAGCCAATATTTCTCCTATATGCAATTACGATCCATGCAAATGAACATGTAACATGCACATGACAAGCAAAATAAACTTAAGTTAGTATGGTGAAAAGAAATAATGGAGTGTTAAAAATAATGAGAGAATAATAAGCAATATCATAAGTATTACTGTCTACTCCACGATACTTTATTATCTCGTGGTAAAATTTAAAATAGAGGGAGTGAAAGAAATTCCTTCATGTGTACCTATTTATAGGGTATACTCTTACGGGTATGGCCCTACCTAGGGTTAAGCTGCTCTTGGTATTTTATATGTTGAGCGGAGTTTATAAACAGAGCTAAGGTTCCCAAATCGTTCCTCACTATCGTCCACGCGGACTAGTAAGGCACCTCGATCCTCACCCATTACAAGTTTCAAACGGACTAGGTTCGATTTGAGTGGGAGTCTTCATTAGCCCGTGCGGAGGTTATCACCTCACGAAAGCGTAACTACTAAACTCTCTCCTAAAAAGGACATAACTCGGGTGGAGGGTTTATGCATGAATGCAAAATGTGTTGTGTGTGTGAAGGAAAACATCGAGTTCGGAATAACATTCTCACATCCCTCTATCCTAAAACCCCACAATTATTAACAGCACTAAAGTAACAAATGCGAAATAAACAAATGCACTAAACAAAATATGCAGAACAAATCATCAACACTAAGGAAACATTGAATTATTTAAAGCCTTGGATAACCTATTATTATTTAATGGTTCGACTCTCGGAATCCCCAGTGGAGTCGCTAGCTGTCGTAACGTGCGGGTCCGAGCTACTTGATTGCCAGATATGAGTGAAAACTCTAAAAAATAGGAGTCGCCACTAATCTTTTATACTAGGTGCGATTGGTCACCTATTGACTCGATTCTAATCGACGAAGCCTTAAATTAATTTTAAGCCCGTCGAAGAGAACCTTAAACTGGTCTACGATTTTCTAGATCTAGGCTCGGGAGTACGGTTACGCTCGGGGAAGGATTAGCACCCCCGGGACGCCCATTCCATGAACGGTACCATTTTTTAGATTATTCTATTAGGCTTTAATTTTTAAGTTCACTATATTTTCTTAGTTATTATTCTCTTATTTTATCTCTTATTTAACCTAAGATGGAATGCAAATGTGAGGAAAGATGAGATGCATGGCGTGGGATAAAAATGTCAAACGAATAACCTTTTATCGAGGACGTTCTCCCGAATTTGCCCATCATACTGGTGGGATCCGAGGTGTTCTCTCACCTAAGGAATTATCCAATAAACGCGCATTCGCAAATTCAACGAATAATTCCAATCATTAGGGTCATCGTACGTTTTTCTTTAAAAATAATGTTTTCGTGCATAATTGACCTAATACGAGCGAAAGCCTTTTATTAAAGATGTTTTTCGAGCCCTCCCATCATATTGGTGGGATCTGGGGATATCTTTTTACCTAGAGAACTTTTCGAGAAATACTCGTCTTCGCAAGATCCTCGGAAAATCCCATCATCGGGGCTTCAACTCGAAAATAGAAATATTTATATGCAATGATATGCATGATGCAATATATATACGCTATACTAATGCAATTGTCTATTATTATTTTCATTTTATTATATTTTTTATTATCATATTTTCTATTTTATTTCTACTTATTATTTTTTTATATCTTACATTTTTTATTCTAAGTTACTCTTATATTTTCCTTTTATAATTAAATAAATTGTTTATGATTCC
>NC_030851.1:11045672-11075030 GCF_000208745.1 Theobroma cacao | reverse complement strand
TATTATTTAATTGTTATTTATATTGCATTTTTTATAAATTTATTATTTTATTGTATATTTGAATTATTTTTTTATTTATTATTTTTATCCTTTTTTTTTATCTATTGTTATTTATTTGTTATTTTTATTAAGTAATTAATTTTTTTGGTATAGTCGAATTCTTTATTTATTAAAAATTTCGGGATCTCGAAATCGAGGCCTTCCCATCATACTGGTGGAGCCTTTATTTGGATTCCGGACCTAGGGAAAATCGGCCCAGGATTGCGACTTCTCGCATCCCAACCGATCATCCCATCATCGGTATTAAATTAAACAATTATTTTATTAATAATTTTTTATCTTATCCTATTTTTATTCTGTCTCCATTTATACCCATCTCCATTTTATATATGGGACTATCTTTTCACCCAATTGATATTTTCATATTTTATTTTATTACATTTTAATTCTAATTCTTCCTAATTTATTATCATTCCTATTATTCTAAATAAATTTACACTACTATGTATCTCATAAATATATTCCACATTTCATCCTTTCCTATACCTATATTTTTTCTAAACAATATTCTAAATCAAAATATACAATCCTCTTATATGCATATATTATTAATCTAAATAAATTAATTCCTAACATTAAATGTTTACTTTTCCTATATTTACTAAACTAAATCTATTAATTTTCATTGACTAAGTGTTTGTTTATTTCTCTATTTATATTATGCTTAGATCTGTTGTTATAATTAAAAAACTATTTTATCTGATTTTATTATTATTATATAGAATATATGTACTCTTATATTTTACCATCATTTTTTGGTATCATTGAATGTAGTATTTTTACCTATTTTCTATATTATTTTTTTTGTATATGTTTTTTTTATTTCTATTTTTCTCTTGACACTTAATCATTTAATCATTTTCATTTTTTATATGTATCTTTTCTTTTATTCTACCTAATGACCTACTAAAAATAATTTGTCTTCCTACCTAACATTGGGCCTAGCACAATCACAAAGACCAAATCAGAAAAGCCAAAGATTTACCTTTTATGAGCTAAAAGCGGCCCAAGACAACAGGCCTACTCCAACTGATTTGCTTCCCAAGGCCCTCAGACCTCTTCCAAAATGCACCGTTTGGGTGCCTTGCTCAGCAGCCCTTGGTGTGCCCAAAACGACGTCATTTAATGCTTCTAACCCTAGGTATTTAAACTCTTTTCCCTCCCTTCTTTCTTCATTTTTTCCTTCTTGTTTCTCTCTCTAAAATCCAAACTCTCTCCCTTCTCTCGACCAAACCGTCGGCCACCCCAAAACGGGACTCTCTTTGTCGCTCTCTTCTTACCGCTGGTCGTTACCTAGTGCCGAACCTCCCTCCGCCAGCCGAATCCTCTCTCTCTCTCTTTCTCTCTCTCTCTCTCTCTCTCTCACTGCCATTCCAGTTCCTCCCCAAATCTATTAATTCCTCTCACCTTCATTCCAGCGTCGCTCCCCAACGGTCGGCTCTCCCTAATCGACGGCGTCGCTCCCCAACGGTCGGCTCTCCCCAATCGATGGCGTCCAAATCGGCTTCCTCTTCTCCTAATCCGACGACAACCCAAAACTTCCTCCCTAACCGACAGCAACAAAACCCCCCTAAAAAATGAACAAAAAATTCACCCAAAAAAAAATTCTCCTTCTCTCACTGTGTGTATTTTTGAATTTTTTTGGTATATTTCTTTGATTTTTGTGGATTGTTGCGGCTGCTAGGAGGCTTAGCTTAGGATTTTTGGTCTCTGGTTGCTAGGATTTTCTAGGGTTTTTTGGTTTGCAGGTTGTGGCCCTTCATTTGGATGGGAGCTACAGTGCCCCCTTTATACTAGGTTGAAAGAGGCATGCTCCCACTACCCTACCAGACGCGAAAAATTCACGTCTGGCAGGGTGAGGGTGGTGGCTGACAAGGTGAGGGTGGTGGCTAGCAGGGTGTGTTCGCACCTTGCCAATCATACCTCTCTCTCCTTTTTTCCTCTTTTTTTTTCTTTTTTGTTTATTTTTCATTTATTTTTAATACAATTTCATTATGATTTTTCTTTTTTACAGTGTCTACAGAGGCAAGATCAATATACTGGCACAAGACATGGAATGGATCAATAAAACGGTTGTGGGGTTACTAAGAGAAGCATTCAATATCGAAAAAGTGCAGTTAAAGCTGTTTTTAAAGGGAATATTGGTGAATGTGAAGGCATAAGGGGATGTAAAAATCCCATTAATGTTCGAGGATTAAGAGAAGATGCTCATTCTCATAAATAATTATTTTGATTTGTTTGAACTGTGGTTTAATTCCATTACTTCTAATAACTAGGATACAACCTTAAGTGAAGATGCATTGTAAGTAAGGGTTGAGAATGAAAGGGTGCTGTCACACTTATGGTATGAGGATGTTTTCATGTTCATCAGTGATACAAGTAGGTATTTTGTGATGGTTGATAGAGCTACGATGAGAAAAGAGTAATTTGATGCCACTATAATTCTGGATGAGGTAAATAAGAGGGAAAATGTCCCACCATTGGTTAAGGCATATATCAACGGGTGGTGTATTAGGTTGAGAATCAAAGATCAAAGCTCTTTTGGTGGACAAATGGTGAGTCATCATCCTCAACAAATACTATCAGACAATTATGGAAGAAGATTATGGTATAGTCCCAAACTTGTGAGTAAGGTTAGAGTAGTGGTTTAGTGGGGCATGATATATGGGAACGGTAGTCATAGCTTATCCCTTAGGACACCTCTAATGTTTTCCATTTCAAGCAATGCAAGGTGTGGAGTTGTGCATGAAATACAACTTACATGTTCATTTCCAAGCAAAAAAACAAGATGTATGGTTCAAGAATGCATGGGACAAAATAGTAGCGTATGTCAGGAAAAAGAATGAGCCAGTTTTGCCAGGTGGTAGTGGCGAGGACAAGATGCGATTGGGAGGAAAGTTACTGATTGAAGGAGAAATAAGCCTATCGCTAAAGCTAAGTGAATGACCAATTCGATTAAAAAAGATGAAAAAAAGTAGTGGGCTTAAAGGGCCAATTGGATAGACCAAAGCTGAAGGAAATAGGTGATGGGCCAGTAGAGAAATAGGTTGCCAGCATGATTCCAAGTATGCAATGAGCTAATAATAAAGGAAAGACTTACGCCTAAGACTAGATATTGAGAATTTGGGCCATGGGATAAACAAAGAGGATCTTGGCTTGATAGACTAAATGGTTCTATGTCCTATTTGGGCTTACCTAGGCCTTTCTATTTGGAAAAAGAGTTGGAGTCTCTAACAATTAAAAAGCTTGATAAGAATATTTTTTTCTTCTTTCTTGGAGAATTGAAGCATCGTACTCCTACTGCTTGCTAGATCAATAAAAATCTAATACCATTACTATTTTACAAATTCTGAGAGCTATTCTGTTTTTGTATGAATTTTTTTTTATTTTAACATTTGAAATCGTATATAAGCTCAAAGTAGATTTGTTTCGTTTTAGTTTATTAGGTGATTGAAGATGACAGGAATACCTTTTATGACAATTTTAATCAAAATTAGAGCTTATATAATTTATTTTACCAAACAATTTTGGTTTAATTTTAAAAGTTATTATTTTTCATAAGAGCTTCATAATAGCTTTTAAGTTAAAAAAAAATTAAGTCAAACAGACTTGGAAATGAAAATGGAAGCCAGAATGATGAACTAGTCTAAAAAAGAGATAAAGAGATAGGAAGATCGGTAAAAATGTTAGAACAAAGACTGTTAAAATGAGGCAAAATTCAAGTTTGGTCATGGTAGAATTTGAGGAGACCAAAAGTGGGATTGAATAAAGATTTTGGGCAATGGGTGCATGGAAGAGATTAATAAAAAAGTGGAGCTTACAAGTGGCAAAGGTAACAGCTAATGCAGAATGAGTTTCACAATAAAGAAGGTATGTTCCCAATTTCTATTTTTTCATCACTTTTACTATATTTCAATGATAATACTAATATTATATTGTGTCATTGTAATGACTATTTGCGAAATTGTTTGGTTGAAATCTTTATTAAACGATCCTTGTGTTTTTTAGTACAATCAATTCTTTTGTTATATGCAAATTAAGTAACCTCGCACATTGTAACTAATTCAATCTATCATGAGCCCACTTAATACATTGAAATCAAATTTCATGTAATTCATCAAAAACTCCAAGTTGGCATCCTTCTTCCTCATTCCATTTCCACTATAAACTAGCTTGCTTACTTATTCATAAAACCTCTTGGTAAAGAACATTTTCACATTTTAAGCATCAAGTTGAATATTCATAATCTTCATGCTCCAACTTAAAGGGAGCATATACATTTATTATAAGATACTTTGTATATACCTAAAACCTCTATAAATTAATATTCGATAAATAATAACTTCGATTAAATGATATTTTTGAATAGTTTTAACTTAGGACCAACGTGGTAAATTAATAATTTGCTAAATTTATAAGATAATACATTTTAAAAAATTACATAGGCCTCACATGATATATAAATTAATAATGTCCTTATACATCAAAATTATATATATATATATATATGTATATATATGTATATATGTATACATATACACATGACTCAATTAGGATGCTTTTGTGAAATATGACTCCAATGTTACTTGTTTTTTTTGAAATTGATGTTTTATTAGATCTCACCTTTAACTTTTCTTAGTATATTAAGAAGTTCTGGTGTAATGTTCTTATATTGTAAGAGAAAATTATGCAATGTGATAGTTGCTTTGAATGCATCTTTGCGCGAAACAAGCTCCAATATAAGACTATCATTTTCAACTTCATCTTCTTTATCATTTTTCCATAACATACTCAATAATTTGTTCATCACTCAACAACTCTGAAGTTGCCTCATTTTTTCTTGGATTGTTTAAAAGGTACTAAACATCCATTGTATCATGATACTTCAATTCGTTGATTGCAATTATTGAATGACTCTATCATCTGAGTGTTGATCCAAATTCTTTGAAGCCACATTATCTATAAACCTAATTTTACAATGTTGAAAACAATTTGCAATTGTACTTGCTTGAACATTTGTCGTCCAAGCTGAGATTGCAAGATTCATTGCATCTAAAACACTTATCTTCTCTAGATTTGGGATCTCAATTTCATAATCCTCCAAAAGATTTTGATAAAATCAACAACGATAATGCATCTTGAAAGCTCGTATGATCCCCACATCACAAGGCTGAAGCTTTGATGTTGTGTTGGGTGGTAAGAAAAAAATTCAATATTTTTCAAACCTTTAATAGTTTTTGGATGAGCAGGACAATTATCAACAAGCAAGAGAATTTTTCTACCATCCCTTCTATCAAGTTGTCAAACATATTCTTGGAATAAAATCCCAATCATCCATGCTCATTTGTTGGCATGATACTTATAGTTCATATTGCTCAAGTTCACATTCTTGAAACACCATGGTTTAGCATACTTGCCAATGAATCGTAAAGGAATTTTCTCATAACCATCCTCATTACAACAAATAACAATTTTAAGTCTTTCATTGTCTTGTTTCTTACATTCAACTTGCTTTGTTACAAAAGAATGATCTAGTTATAGCCTATAAAACAATTTTTTTCATCCATATTGAAAATATCTTTCATAGTAAAATTGATCTAGTTTTTTCTTATGGATTGCAAATTGCTCTCTATGAGCTCCATATCAACTAATCCACTTTCTTTGAAACGATGATACGTCTTGATGTTATGTCTTGATTTGAAGTACTCAAGCCAACCTTGAGAATACATCTTTTTCATAAACTCTTTTGCTTTCTTCGTGAATAGATCTCCAATCATATTTATATGTTCTTGGTATTGAACAAACCACTCATAGAGAACTTTCTTTAACTCCACAAATTTTGCAGGTTTGTGTTGTGTGACATCATTTTTTTCAATGTTGGTTGATAAATACTTTGATGACTTCTTGGTTGTATTTGATATTATTGTTTGACTACTTGCAAGTTAAACTTTTCTAATACCCACTATTGCAATTGTTTTTAGGTGCAATATGGATTTTCTATGTTGTACTCACATAATGCTTTACGCATTTCATCCACCATAGTTGATTTATTTACACCTTTAAGATGAAAAGCAATTTATATTTAGTTTTACTGTTTGTAATAATTTATGTTCTTTTTATAGATGTTTTTTGCTTGACTTAATGTATCTTAAACCCTAAATCTTGATAAATTAATTTTTTATTAATTATTAATTTATACCAAGGATATTAATTTATAACAAACCGCTCATAGAGAACCTTCTCTAGCTTCGCGAATTTTATAGTTTTGTGTCGTTTGACATCACCTTTTTTCAATATTAGTTAATAAATACTTTGATGACTTCATGGTCGTATTTGATATTGTTGCTGTTGGGATTCGACTTCATGCTCAAACATGAAATTAATCAATAAATGAAAAGTATAACGAAGTGTAAAAATAAAAATATACATTTAATCAAAGAGACAATCAGATCCTTTAAGATCAATTATTTGTGTTTTTTATGCAATTTTTTATATTAGTGATGAACACTTATAAGTTTCAAGTACTACATACTTTGCTTTAGATATTGTAATCAAAAGCTAAATAAATCCAAAAGGTTTGTGGTGAAGCAAGTAATTCGAAAAGAGAATAAAACAGTTTGAAATCTTGTAGTTGAAATCTTTGCTTCTTCAGCTTTAAGATTTGTCAAATCTTCAGCCACTTAAGTGTTTGGTCTCTAACAGTAATCCATATAGTGACCGAATAAGACATTCTCAAATGTAGGATTTATTTTATTTATGCTAGCAAGTTTTTTTTTTAGAAAAAAAAATAGAAGACTAAAAATCCTATCCAAATCTTATTTTTGTCCGACAAAGAAAACTTATTTTCTATTCTTATTTTTATGAATCGGCTAAGAAGTGGCTTAAGGCTTAGAGTTTTAGTTGGTTAACATAACATTTTTATATAACCAAAGTTGTAACCCAAGATACAATATTTGTATTTTTATTCAATTAAGTCCTTGTGAACTTAATTAAATTTTTCACTTTATTTTAGTCTATTTCAATTAAGTTCAACTTAATTAATTATTCTTATTTAATCTTAATCATGTCACTTAATGCGTGTGACCCATTAAGCTTTTAAAATGTTGGCAATAAAAATAAATCATAATAAAAAATTAATTTAATAATTAATTTATATTTATAGATCATGAGCAGTATCTAGCAACACATCATGACTACCAAAATGTTAGAGAGTTAATTAAAGAATTTGACAAACCCCTTCAATGATAAGCCTCTCATTGCAATACAGTCTTTTCATCAAATATCACGAATATGTCATAAAGCATGACTCAGTGTTTACTTATGACATTGTATATTAAATCTCATAATTCATGAATAAGCTTATGAATTTAGGAAACTAACTTTCCACAAATTCATCATGCTTTGGCTAAAGACTTTATACAAGTTAATCTAGAATTGAGAACAAGTGAGATACATCCCTTCATATCAATTGGGGCGATGAATCCTTTCTTGACCACTCACCTACCTTCGTATGCTTCATGGTACATCCAAAAACACCTATTTAGGCATTTGGTTGCCTTTAGACGCATAGAAGTAAAATCAAAGTATGTCATTCCTCATACAAGATGACTTGGTGTCTTAAGTTCGAGGACTAGTTACATGACTATCACATGAGAACATATTCCATAAACATTTGAATGAGATACCAAATGGAGTTCTAATAGCGGGTCATGTGAACTTGTTTTTTACAAACATTCACATGCCATCCTCACGTATCCCATATACTTCAATCTATGAAATTGATTACTTATTTTTCAAGTAAGAAGGCTTAACATATATCAGTCGTTGAGTATTGTCAATGGCCTGTCTTGACAAAACAATGACCAGGAACTATTTTAGGAACATGGCTTTGATGCATAAAGATCTCATAATTATAACAACTTTACAATTCTTTTGCAAGACCCTTATGTTCCATGGACTTTATCCAATTAGTACTTAACAACTTCTTATTATTATCCTAACATGAAAGAGAACCTTTATCACATATAGTTATGCAATTAAGTATGCATTAAATGACAATATATATTCCTTCACTAATCCACTTGGTTTAAGGGCATATACCAACAGTTGCTTGGCTTGCTTGTAAGTTAAATTTTTTTGATACCCACCATTGCAATTGCTTTTGGGTGCAATTTGGATTTTCTGTGTTGTACTCACACAATGCTTTACGCATTTCATCTGTCATTGTTGATTTCTTTACACCTTTGAGATGAGAAGCAATTTGTGTTTAGTTTTACTGTTTGTAATACTTTATATTCTTTTTTATAAATGTTTTTGCTTGACTTAATGTATTTTAAACCCTAAACCTTAATAAATTATTTTTTAATTAATTATTAATTTCGTAATTAAATAATATCTTAATTAATTAATAAATTTTCATGGTCTCAAAGATATTAATTTATAGAAATTTTTACTGTACTTTATTTTTTAATTATTACAAAAATAGAACAATTTAGCCCAAATTATATTTTCTTCCGAAATATAAGCTGTTTGCTAATTTGACTCAAGAGTTTTTGCCGCCACTCGTTTTCCACCACCTAAGATTAGCTTATTCCATGTTGTTCTTTGCGAATTATAATAGGATACATATGTATTACTTAATACCTGTTTGGCTTGGTTTTTTTTCATATTCTCTACTTTTTAAAAGTAAAAAGTAAGGCCAAACAAGATTTTTGAGAAATTCTTAAAAGAAAAAAAGATTTTTTTAAAGAACAAAATTTTAGAAAAAAGTTCTTAAAAAAAAAAAAGCTCCAGAGAAGAGCTCTCTGTTCTCTTCTTTTAAAAATACACTAACTTTTCAAGAAATATCCATTTTTTACAATCAATCTCCCTCTTTTCTCTCTCTCTCTCTTTGCAAATCACCATTCTCCAATACAAAAATCATCATCTCTCTTTCTCCATAAAGACTCCTTAAAAAAGAAAAAGAAAACAAAACACCTAACAACAGAATAGCGGAATCTAGGATTTTTTTTTGTTCTTACAAAGATTAAGAGAAAAGAGGACTCAAAATTCAAAGTTGCATTCAGATACTATTTAAAGGTTTTCTCTTTTCTTCATCAAAAAATTCTAATATTATTACTACTATACAAGTTTGAAAGTTGTTCCATTTCTTTATGGATTTGTTTGATTTTAAGAATTAAAATCGTATATAAACTCGAAACAAACTTATTCCGATTTGGTTTATTAGGTGATTGAATATGACATAAATACTTTTTATGGTAATTTTAATCAAAATTAGAGTTTATATAATTTATTGTGTTAAATAGCTTCCCAAACAACTTTAACTTAATTTTAAAAACTATTATTTTTTAAAAAAATTTCATAATAACTTTTAAGTTAAAAAAAGTTAAGTCAAACATGTTCTTATTTTATTTTTAAATATTTATTTTAAATCTTTTATGTATTCAATTAATTTTAATATTATCATTACTGTTAAAGTTGGAGTTCAATGTGCTCAGGACCTCATCAGGGTGCTGGGTTAACCAATGGTATGGTTCTTTATTGTGTGAACTGATGGTTTGTGTGTGATTGTTGTGACTGCTTTACTGAATGGTCAAGTGTGAGGTTTCTAGTGCTTGAATGATTTGCCTCTGGTTGGATATGGGTAATGTTGCTGTGGAGGGTTGGCTTCTGTCATTTTGGATTGTACAATATTGTTATTTTGAATTTTATCAAATGGGGTCACCGGTGGTTGGAATAGCTCTCTTTTGTCTAATGGAAAGGTCAAGGGGCTGTTTGTGTTTTCTCTTTTGTTTGGGGAGGGTAATTGGCAGGAATAGGATGGCAAGTATAGCTCTTTTTGGACATAGGGTGCTGTGATGATTGAGGATTGTTATTCTCAAAATTGAGAACAACATACTTGAATCAACTTGTAAATCTTTCAGAGGTGAATTTTTGGTTTTTTTTTTGTCGTGAATATATCATTTAATTTATTTAAAAAAATTATCGTTAATCATCTGCCAAATTAAAGAAGTTAGCAATCTCTTCATAAAATATTAATTAAATACCATTGGCATTTTTTCAAAAGGAAGAAATTGAATACCTTACAAAAGCATATGTTGATTAGTGATTAGTGTGTGATGTATCTTCTCTTTAATTGTTTATGCACTTCATTAGATTTTGTTTGGTTGATATTATTATTATTTTTTTATAGAAGCAGTAAAAGTACAAAAACAAAAACAAATAATAAAAACATCAACCAAATAAATTAATCTTAACTGTTTTTTTAATTTTCATTAAAAAAAATCAATGGATGGCCATTTATCCCTCTAAATGGCGAGCTAATTTACATTTCTTGTAGGCAAAAGGCATAAAATATTGGTTTTAATTTTGACAGCCGGAGGAATGAAATTTTAATTATCCCAAGTGAAAATGAAAGGACAGAAAGGCCCCCATGAAGGGAGGTTAAAAATGAGAAAGAGCACATCTCCTTGCGATCTCAGAAACCTTCCTTGGCAATACCCGCATTTCCCTTGGAAAAATCCTCTCTCCCCTTTTTTCCTTTGTTTTTTTGTTCTTCTTTCGTCCCATTCTTATATCCATCAAATTTCCCTCCATTTCACTGCTTCCACCAAAACCACCCCATCACCGACGGTATCACCCAGCCGACTCTTCTCTTTTCAACGCGTCTTCATCAATCACGCCCCAGATTACTCTGCTACGGTTTTCTTCCTCAGCCATGAAAATCACTTTAATGTTTTAACTCTCAACGGTATGCTATATTCTCCTGCTCTCACCGTCGTTAAATAACGGTTTTAATTGAACTTTAATATTTTTTCCGTTTAATTTCCTGTGAATTTTAAACCTTTAATTCGTTTGGTTATACATGAATAAAATTCAATCAAAGTTTAAGTATGATTGAATATTTTGGTGGAACTTTAGGAGAATTTGATTTTGATTTTGAGCAATGGGAAGAGTAAATTGTTATGACCCAGATAGGATTTAGTTATCTTTAAGTACATTTTTTTGGTTCTGCTGAAAAGAAGGGCCCGCTTCAGTTGTTTTGTTAATGGGTTCTTCGCATTTTAAAGTATCACAAAGAACTGAGGCTGCAAAGATTGGCGTTGGCTGTTTGGTTTTATGCTCTTCAAAATCTGAGCTAATTGGCTCCAAAATATGCTGTATGGGGCGGTTAGCATTATCGTTTTAAGATAATTTTCCTGTTCGATTTTGTACTCTTCAAAAGTTGAGCTAATTGGCTCCAATGAAAAGAAGAAACTGTATATTGATATAGGAGTTTGTTGCAAAAATGAAGTTATTCCCCTGAAACATACTTAAACATATATGACCGTGTTCCAGTTTGAAATTCATTTAATTTTTTCCTTTTGCCGCTGAAAAGACATATGGAATACAGGAATAGTCAATGAAGGAAATAACAATAATTCAGAATACTGTATAAAAATGACTTTTTTATATAAGCTGTTAGTAGATTAACAAAAACTAAGTGTCTTATTGTGGTGGGATACTTCTATGGTGATTTTATATGCTTTATTGTAAATTTAAATGCTGTTGCTATTAGAATTGTAAAACATCTTCAATTCTACTGTTACCATTCTTACGAGACACTGAATATTGCATGGTTACTAAAAATTAAGTTAAATATGGTTTGCTTGTCAGTGTGAACTGTGTTTCAAACCATCTTCTGTACTTTCTTTCTATTTTTCTTAAGCTTGCATAAAATTTTCTTGTCTAGTTGTTTCCTCTGAACTTGTGGACATGGAAGTTCAAGATCAAAATGAGCATAACCAAGAAAAGAAGATGCTACCACCAACAAGAGGAACTTTTCAGTCTCGTGAAGAACTGCTCAAACATGTCCGTGACTTTGCATTGACCCAAGGATATATGGTATCCATTAGGGATTCTGCAAAGGATAGGTATGTGACTGTTGCTTGTGATAGAGGTGGTGTTTATCGTAAAAGGCTTAAGAATGGTGAAAACATGCGCCAAAGAAAGAATGCTTCTCGCCTGACAAATTGTCCTTTTGAAGTTGTGGGCAAAAAGGATGATGATGTATGGACACTCACGGTTAAAAATGGAGAACACAATCATGAACCTTCTAATACTTCTGACCATCCTTCTTGCCGTCGTTTTACAGAAGAGGAGGTATTGATAATAAGGGACATGAGTGCGGCTGGAAAACGGCCACGCCAGATCCTCAAGGCGTTAAGGCAAAGAAATCCAAATCTTGTATCGGATTCAAGGAATGTTTACAATGTCAAAGCTAAGATCCGTCGAGGGAGTTTATCAGGTGAGGACATTCAAGGTTTGTTGCAATATCCCTTAATAAGCGTTCTGCGTTTTCAACCCCAAATTTAACTTTATAGTACTCACAGGTTCATAGAATTTAAGTTAAGCTTTCCAGTTCCACATGCCTAATCAAAATTATGAGGTCTTTTGGGAGTTTTAGTTTGGGGTTGGTGTGTTTTGTAGCCAAATTAGCTTTAGCATTCCATGCACCTACTGCCACATAGAAGCTAAGATGTGGATGTGGCAGTTTGTTTCATCTATTCCTTCACAAGGAAACGACTTAAATCCATGTGAGTGAAAGATCCTCACCCTGCAAAAGAAGTCTGGCATCCCCTTGCAAGCGAAAAAGTATTATTTCTGAGACGAACTACTTGTTCAAAGACGCCCTTGAAAAGTCATTTTGATTTTCTCAGTTGTAGTTTGTTAGTGAGCTTGAAGAAGAGTTCACAAATTTTACTTTCACTTTAGCACCAAGTAAGGGCAACATGATTTCTTTATTACTTATGCTAAGCTGAAAGATGGAGACATTTGGTGCTATAAAGGCTGCAAGCCATTTGAAGCTTTCTGATTGTTATATCATTCTTGGATATGAGGCGTGATTTTCTTCATCTATGATCTTTTGAATGTTGATTAATGGGTTTCATCAGCTGGATCTATCATCCTTTCTCCTACTTGCAGTTGTCTTCCTTGTCATTTATTAGATATATATAAATTTGAATTGAGTTCTGCAGTAGTTCCTATCTCTTTTACAATTCTGTTCTATCTGCAGCTTATCAAATGCAACAACAATCTGACTACTAGGGTATACCAGTGCAGGGTTATTTACTCTGTTATTTGTCATACATTACCAACTGCACCTTGATTGATACAGAAAAAGTCGGTAGAAGATTTTTATCAACCTCTGGAATCAATGACAAGGTGGGGTGGGGTACACAACAACTTTTATTAAGGCGACTTTTGGATATGGGTTTTTATTGAAGCAATGAACTGCACATTTCGCTATGCTGTCAATACCATCCATTTTGTTGAGGCGAAAGTTTTTTTCTGCTTTCAAAGAACCCTTAAGGATGTGTTTTTTTAATGGTGACAGCATTGTGGAAGCAAATCATAGATCCAAATGAAACTCTAACAAAATGAGTACCGTCTCCTGAGTATATGGAGCATAAGATTAAGTTCTAGGTGTGAAATCCAGATCTTGACCTGCTGATGGAAAGTTACAGCAGTTCACATAGCGACAATAGAAGGATGGTCAGCACGGACCTCAAGACCTTTTGCTAAGAAAATGAGTACATGGGCTGGTCCTAGGTTTCTTCTTGGTCCAAATATAGTAGTAATTCGCTCATAGGCTAAACTGCCTCATAAAATTGGGCTTTAGGCCCGTGTTTGTGTACTTTATTGGGGACAACCAGAAGGGCGTTGGTGATATACGTGCCGATACATTAAAACGTGTTGCATGCAATGTGTCGTCAAAAGTCAAAACGTCGGTATTAATTGGGAGGGAAAGGAAAAGGCTATAGAAAACATTGTTTTGCTTCTCTAAACATCCCCCCTAGTTTAAATCCCAAAGAAGCGTAAGGCGCCATGAATTTATTGCCCTCTTTCTGACTTTCTCTGTTCTTTTCTTCTTCATTCTTTTGTAGAAAAAAAAGCTACAAATTTGACCCTACTAATTAAACCTCCAGTTTCTTTAGAAGGCAAGAAAGCGGAGGTGTCGTGTTCATCATCGACGGAGACGATGAACACCAATGGTGTTGCAGCGACAGTGACACAGGCTCAGCCAATGGTGCATAACAGCTTTGCAATGTCACAGGCGTACGTGGAGAGCAAAGAAGTGACTGAGACAAAAGCTTTAGTGGCAGAGCTGTGCCAACATTTTTATACGCTTGGTTGGCTTGCGGGTACTGGGGGGAGCATCACTATTAGGGTGCATGACGGCTCCATTCCTAGACACCATCAGCTCATCGTCATGTCTCCTTCTGGTAAGTGTTTTTTTTAACGTAAATAACAGTGTGTTGATGCTTTATCAAGTCCATGTTTACTTCTGTACTGGCATGGCATTAATGTATGAGTTGCATGCTTTCATGTTGTTGAAGTGACGTTTCACTTTTTGTGGCTTAGGTGTTCAGATGGAGAGAATGGTAGCGGAGGGTATGTATGTGTTATCTTCAGATGGATTTATAATGTCAACACCTCCTTTGAAGCTGTATCCCTATCAACCTCCAAAGTGCACCGACTGTGCTCCTCTCTTCATGAAGGTGCTTGTTATTATTGGAATTTTTTTATGGTTTTGCATTTGTTTAAGTGTTTGTGTTATTCATATCATCTAAATTCTGTTTCAACAGTCTTTCTTCCTTTGAATGTTAATGTGGATTCTGTTATTATCTTTTCAAGCAAGAAGTGAATTCTCAGTCTTGTTTTTTAGACCACTTAAACGTTTTGATTTGGCTGGCTCCAGACGTTGTAATCAAGGTAGTTGATGTCCCAACTCCAAAGCACTTTTTGTGGGCCAAATGAAACCCTTGAATAAAAAAGTTTGATCAGCCTTTGATTTCGTGTGGTTGGAGATAAAAAAACAACCATGAATATGTAGCAGGGTGATATATTTTTACTCTACTTGTCTAATTTACTTTTGCCTACAAAGGTATAAAATTTTTTTTTTTTTGATCTCCAGGTTTATGAAATCTGTAATGCTGGGGCTGTTGTCCACAGTCATGGACTGGAGGCTTGTCTTGTTACAATGATCAATCCTTTCTCAAAGGAGTTCCGAGTAATGTGTTAACCAATAATCCTTGAGAATTTAGGATTCAGACAAAAGTAAAATGTCAGCCCTTTGTGTTTCTATTTCTCCCTCATTTGTGATTTTTTTAAATGATCATTTATGATACTTCTCTGGGCATACATTACTATTTGTACAGTGTAGTTACCCTCTCTTTTATTCATCTTTGGTGCTGGTGCAAATCACGTTCTGAGTATAATTTCACTACATACATTATTGTTCGATATGCGTAATCTATAATATTAAATCTGTTGAATTTGCGAATTCTTCAAATTCTGCACAGAAGAAAATGTTGGCGTTTTAACTGGTGAGTTTAGAAGTCTGGTGTTGCATCATTATTGGGCCTGAACATCTATCATCTAGATAGGTGCTGTTTTATATGCGGTAATACATCTATCTAAACTTTTATTTTCTTCTGAAAATTTCAGATTACTCATATGGAAATGATAAAAGGAATTCAAGGCCATGGTTATCATGATGAACTTGTGGTCCCAATAATTGAGAACACTGCCCATGAAGGAGAGCTCACAGAATCTCTTACAGAAGCGGTATAATCCAACAGTAACTAACTTTGTAGTGAAAATCTCTTGGCATAGTGGCTGCTAACTAGGATTTTACTCATATTGTTCTGTGTTTAATAGTGGGTCGACCTGTAAGGAACCAACATGATAATTAAGAAAAAGATCATAGAATCATTATAAAAAGTTTTTCATGATTGATGTCTTATTTTGTTTCTAATAAATACAATACAACCTTTGTATGAATATTAGGATATTTCCCAGGATTTTTTAATTTCCGATTCATAAGCTGCTGCTATTTAGTTTGTTCCTGCCGTTGACAATCTATTGTTTGCTTGCTTCTACAAACTTAACTCTGCTAAATTTAGCAATAGGGGAGCCTTCTTTCCTGTTAACCCTGTAATCTTTTTATATCCTCAAGTGGGATGCAGAGCTGTATATATTTGATCCTTTGTCCAGAAATGGAGTAGCATTGAATAATGATTTCATTATATTTTATATGCCCATGTTTAAGTGACGTCTTTAGAATTTGCAAAGAAATGTCTGGTTTGTTTCTGTTAGTCTTGTGGTGGAACTCACCTTTGCAACTTATTAAACCCTCTATCTTATAGATGAGAGCATATCCAAAAACAACAGCCGTACTTGTTCGCAACCACGGAGTGTATATATGGGGAGATTCATGGATCAGCACCAAAACTCAGGTCAAGTTTATTGAAAAGCATTTTTTCTAGTTGCCATTGTATTTTTTAGATATGCTTGTGGAATATTATAATCTTAAAAATCTTAACTTAACTCAAATAACATTTTCTCTAACTTTTCTTTCTTTAACAAAATAGTATATTTCTGCTTGTCGGGTTAAATGGGCACACATGGTTCTGAAAATGAGCCTCAATTGTGCAAATTATTTGAATAACTTATGGTTAATTTTTCACATTAAAGCAATATTTAATAATGTAATGCAGAGGATAATTAGGTCTTTATATGGTGGATGTGTGGATCTACATTTGGTATGAGAAATGCATGGACTCTTTAACCTAGTAATAGGTAAAATAACTCAAAAATTCTGGAAATAATGGATATCAAAGAAAAAGAGGGAATGATATTTCTTTGCTATCACTTCAATAATTTTTGGTTATTTTTTATGCTCTGAAAAGCATCAATGAACTTTCTGATGCACTCCTTGTGTTTCTTTTTAATGTGTGGCTTCATGTACTTTGAAATTTTCTACATAGTTCTGTTCTGCTATAGGTCTTCTTTAATTAGAAATTAAATGTTGCATTTGATGATATTCTATTGCAGCATGCTTGTTGATCCTGTTATTGTGAATTGCACTCCACCACACTTTGAGTTTGAACATTGCTATTTTCTGAACATAGTGAACTTGTAAGGTGCCCTAATACTAATATGCGTGCCTTTATCCCAGGCTGAATGCTATCATTATCTTTTTGATGCTGCTATCAAGCTTCATCAGTTGGGGCTGGACTGGTCCAGTCCAAATCATGGTCCCCTACGCAATGTAAATGGACTTTGGGGATGTGCTGGGAATTCCAGTAGGGGTCCAAAGGTGGGAACTTTTGGTCTGGATTACATGATTGAGCCTTCTCAGGTAGGTTGCTCTCCATCCAAGAATAAATGTTACATTTAGAATATGTTACCATTTTCTATGCTTTCTAAAACAAGTGCTACTAGAATGCTGGATATGGCTATTGTTTTCAACCTCATTCAGTTTATGGTGCAGCGTTGTCTACTCCTTACTGTTGAAGGGACAGTGACCCCTATGTCATTCGTGACTGATATTCTCTTTCCCTATGCCCATGATAATGTGCGAAAACATTTAGCAATGACATATGACACTGAAGAAACTCAGCATGATATTGACCTGCTGCGCTCCCAAGTAAGGTTTCATGCTTTTATTTATTGCTATTAGAGTTTTGGTGGTCAAAAAACAATGCAATTTGTGACTGACTTTTATGGAATCGAGGTTTTATTTAGAATATGATGCACATTTTGCTGGAAGTAATATCTACTGTTATGTAGACTAGAAAGTGTACACCTAGGAGGAGGAGCTTTTACTATTTTTTTTTTTTTCCCTTTTGAAGTATTGCTATTGTTACTCAAGGTTAATTGAGGTAAGGTGCTTTTGGAATGATCCCCCTCCTCTACCCCTTTCCAGTTACTTGGTTGAGTGCTTTAAAGCTTCCACTATGAATTAGAAGGAAACTGTTTGTTATGCATGTTGTCTATGGGCCTTCAAATTGCTATTTAAACAATTTTTGATTCTTAAATTTTAATTTAAATGCACCAAAATGCAGCTTAGCAGATAAAATGTTGTTAAATGGACCCAACTTACCTTGCAGATACAGGAGGATCTGGAACAAGGTGTTGCTGGAGCTGTGCCTATACCTCCAGATTATGTTGGGAAAGAGCTAGTGATTGCTTCCTTGGCTGCTAATGTTGAAGCTATGATTAACACTGACAGGAAGGTCACTTCCCTAAAACAACTAGAAGTAAGCAAATTAAAGTTTACTGCAAGGGCTTCTTTTTCCCATTTGGATCTTGTTTGTAACATGTTTCCTTTTTTTTTTTTTAATTTATTTTGCACAGGGTCGTATATGGAGAACTGGATTTCAAAGCAATGAGTTGGTTGCTGTTGTATTCGAGGACGTACCTGAAGCTCTTGAGAAGTGGCATGCTTCAGGCATCAAGGTACATATGAATTTGTTCACTAAATTTTTATTGATTATTAAATTTGTGTTTCCTGCAGTTTGCAACATATCTTCTATGATGAATAGGTTTTTAAATGTTCATTTTACATTTCCTTCTTGCTTTAATTGCTTGTGTTATCAGACAGGCAGACAGATTTTTTGCCATATCCATTTTATAGTTGATTGGTTTATAAATATGATAATGTGAATTCCACGCAATGCATCTTTACTTTATCTCGTTGTTTTCCATGAAATGATGTAGGTTTTTAATTTTGAGGCTATAATTAATCATTTGACAATCAATTTGATTAACTTTGGTTTCACCTTCACTTGTTCTCTATTCTTTCTATCTCTATCTCATATATATGTCCGTTTGGTTAATATTGTCTAAGCTTGAGATGTTTAGGTTGACTGATAGTTTTGTTTTGTTTTGATTTAAGTGCACTTGGAGATGTAACTGGCCAATTTTATTTCATGAAATAAGTGGATGAATTACCTTCTTTTGAATTTTTTACTCAAATGTTCTGACTAGCTAATTATTACTGTTACTCTTATTTAAGGTGTACATATTCGCATGTGGTAGCAGGGAAGTACAACAACTTTTGTTTGCTAACTCTAACTATGGGGACTTGAGAAAATACTTGTGTGGGTTTTTTGATACCACAGTGGGGTAAGTTCTCTTTGCTTATCTGCTTATAAAAGATAGTTGTTCTTCTAGCTGGTAAAGCTTCTTTAATCTCAACATGCAGAAACAAACAAGTCGCGCATAGTTATTTTGAGATTTTGCAAACTGTGGGAGTTGATAGACCAGCAGACATGTTATTTGTAACAGATCGCTTTCAGGAAGCTGAGGCAGCCAGGGCTGCAGGTACTTGCTGTTTCTGATTCTTAAATTAAACTTTACTCCTTCAAATAACCTTGGTTATTAAAAGTGATGTTGGCCATAGACCACATCAAGTATGGAGTATTATTTACCTGAATAGAATAGCTTCTCTTGCAAGGTTTTTCTCTGAAGTTTTGATATGCGAACATAATTTGAATTGGAATATAACTCTTAAGATATTATACTTGTGTTAATCAACATTTCAGGTTTGGAAGTGATAATCTCCATCCGTCCAGGAAATGGACCTCTCCCGCAGAATCATGGGTTTAGAACAATTGCATCCTTGTTGGAAATATAAGAACCATGTTCTTTTTTTCTATAATCTAATGATCCATTTCATAATTTGGTGTAATGTAGTCAAGTCAAGCATATTTGTTCCTGTATATAGGGTTTTGCCCTTGTTATTGGTTTTTATCATGTAGTTTCTGCAACCCAAGAACAGGAAGTTATATCACTTGCATTTACTGCATGTTTGGCTTAGCCATTCCCCCCTTTATTCCTTAAAAAATTTTCTCTCCTCATTTGGTTTGTTTTTGGAGGAAGGCTTCAAAACTTGGAAAAAGCTTGGAATAGTTAATACCACCTTCTCTACGGTATTAGTTATTCCACACCCATGAAAATAAAGTCTAAATATTTTGAATTAAAATGTCCTTATTTTCAAAAATTACGAATTTAAATTTATAAAATTAATATTTTAAATTAAAAATAAAAATTATTAAAATTATTAATATTTTAATTATACTATATTTAAATTATGAATAAAATATTAATATTTTAAAATTTTGATTTTTAAATTATGAAGTAAAAATATAAATTAAAAAATGAAAAATGAAAATAAAGAAAAAATAAATCTTATAATAATAAAAAGCTAAAGTTTTTAATTATATATTATAAAATATTGTGAATTTAAAAATGAATTAAAAGCATTAATATTTTAACCATTTTAATGATTAAATTATAAATAAAATATTATTATTTAAATTACCACTTATTAATATGTAAAAATAAAATACAATAACAATAACTAATCATAATAATATTTAAATTATAAATAAAATAATAGTATTTTATAATATTAATGATTAAATTTTAAATAAAATATTAATATTTAAATGATAAATTATTAATATTTTAAATAAAATATAAATTATTAATATTTAAAAATATAATAAATAACCTTAGTAACAAATTAATTATAAATAAAATATTAATATTTAAAGTATCAATTTTTAATACTTTAAAATAAATTAAAATTATTAATATTTAAAAATAAATAATCATAATAATATTTAAATTATAAATAAAATATTAATTTTTAAAAATAATAAAAATTTGGTTTTAAAATTATTTTTATTAACTAAATATTGTAATAAATCATAATAATTATTTATATTGGATTTCATTTATCATATTAAATTACGTAATAATTATTTTACTTTTACTTTTACAAAATAATTATTATATTATATTTTTTATTTGTGAATCAAATGTTATTTTTGGATAATTATTCTATAGTTGCCACAAATTATACTAGGTAGCAATTTGGTTTACGTCATTGTTTGTGAAAATGAAAGTAAGCTGATATAACAAGAATAATGGTGAGAAGGCAGCCTGGAACAGATACAGCCGTCCAATCAATGACCCTCTTTAATCCACAGCATTTTCCGCATAGATTTTGGAAACGCGTCGGTACGTTGTCTTAAAGTTTGATTTACCACGTGATAGCTGGGAATTGGATTGTCACTTTTCAGGAATGCTTGACTCGCAACATTTCATTTCATTTTTTACTTTTTCACGCCAGTGCTTCAAACCTAGATTTACTAATATATACCTCCAAACTCCGTGATGATTTTTTTTTTTGTTTTTGTTACAGTGGAATATGGTTGCATCAATAAGTTTAACCCCACCTGCGACCTGCCTATAGCATTGATGAGCATCATCAATTTCAACTGCATCACCCTACTTTTATAGTCGCTTTATCAAATCATCTGCCGGCAAAAACTGATGAAAGCCGAAAGGCAAATTATTCAACCACCAACATTGCTCACATCTTAGATGCATGGTTGAATCACATGTAGGGGCGAAGAAGTTAGTCAATTTTTATTGAGAGGATTAAGATGAAAAGAAATAAAAGTTAAAATTTTGATCCAAATAAATAAATACAAGACCTCCCAAATATTTGGATCCAAATATTGTCATAACAATAAAGTGGTTCACGAGGGTCGCAGATCAAACAGGTTAACTCGTTCAAGTTTCATAAGCTAGACATTGATGCCTAATTTCCAGAAAAAATGACATCTGTCAGATCAACCTGGGTTGAGGATCAGTTTCAACTTTCAATGATAGTTGGTAACAAAATCCAACGTCAAAGCCATAAAAAATCATCATTCAACTCAATAAAAATGCTACCAGAGAGAGTCCAACCTTTATCTCTGCCGACCGTTATTTCAAGCCAAGAATCCAACTCTACCACCCCACTTGTCCGATATCAGAACAAAGCTTGTCTCTTGACATTCACTAAATTATGCATAAAAGATTCATTATTCACTTTGTTCTACTTATAATTTTTATTATTCAAAAGATTCTATTTATAATTATTGTAAAAATTAGAAAAATCAAAACAAAATAAATTAATCTATTAATCAAAATCAATAAAAAATTATATTTTGATAAAATTTAAAGCCATAGACAAGAATGCAATATTATAATTTATATTTAAAAATTATATAATAGTTTTTTAATTTTTAAAGACTAAAATTGTAAAAATAAAATTCACATAATAAAAAAAAGAACATGCTTATGATTAGTAAAAATTTAAAAAAAAATTATAAAAACTAGTGAATAGAATAAAAATAAAAAAATTAAATATAAATAAAAAAGAAGACAAAATTAAAAAATATATAATAAATAAATAATTTTAAAATTTTTGGGGATGCTACCCTCCTCCCTGCTCACATGGGATGAATATTTAAAGGACAACCCAAAGGGCTTCAAGCATTTGTTGTTGCTTCCGCATTTAGCATAAATAAGGAGTTATACTTCAACATGGGTAGTGAAGCTCAATACAAGAATGCCATGGCCTTGAATGCAGAAGAAGGAGAGTATTCAGAGCCAGTCAGTCCCACTGGACAGTATTTCAACAGCTCTGCGTTGTCCATTGGCGTTCTTGGTGTTTTGGACTCCGAAATCCCGATCGATGATTCCCCAACCATGAAATTGCTTGAAGATGTCTTCCTTCCTATTAATCCTCGCTTCTCCTCCGTTATGGTATATATATATATATAAATATATATATCCTACTTCATTTTCTCTTCATAAATTTTCCAGTCTATGTATCAATTCACCTGTGTGCGTGTAGCACTTCACCTGTCTGCGTTCACACGTGCTAGATCTCCACTGTCGACGAGCTAGTTTTGACTTGGTGTAGCTTTCAGGGGCTGCTAAGTGATAGTAACAGCCAAGTGTTTACAGGAAATGTTTATATATGCTTATTCGTAGTATTTTGTTTTTCATTATGCTGTTCGGTTTAAGAGAGGGAGTTTTATTGGGCATATCTCCTAGTAGTTGAGGCTTCACTTCAAGCGGAGTTTTGACTGTTTTCGGATCCTATGTCTTAATAAGCCATAACCAATGTTTCTTTAAAACTTTTTAGCCTTCATTTATGGAAGCTGTAGACAACTTATTACATGCAAGAATGCAACTCCTCCATCAATGGTGCTAATTTTTTGAACCGATGAGAACAGGTTCAAGATGAAAATGGAGCAAAGCAGTGGAAGAAGGTTGAAGTGAAGCTGGTAGATCATGTAAACGTCCCTGTTTTCCCCCCTGGATTGTCACCAGAGTCTTATGACAACTATCTAAGCGACTATCTGTCAAAGATAGCAACGGAACAGCTCCCACAAAACCGACCACTATGGAATATTCATATCGTCAAGTACACTACCAGCAATGCGGCTGGTAGTCTGATATTCAAGCTTCATCATGCGCTTGGCGACGGCTATTCTCTCATGGGTGCTCTTCTTTCCTGTCTACAAAGAGCTGAGAATCCTTCCGTTCCCTTGACATTTCCTGCACTTAGTTCTGCCCCAAATCTTTCCGAGAACAGTAACAGCGTATTCAGGAGTTTGTACTCAGCCTTCAACACTATATCAGATTTTGGATGGAGCCTTTTGAAAAGCAGTTTTCTAGAAGATGATAGAACCATGATAAGATCTGGGGATCCCGGTGTACAGTTCAAGCCGGTTGTAATTTCAACCATGACATTCTCTCTTGATCACATCAAACAAATCAAGACTAAGCTTGGAGTGGTATGTGTTTCATTCTAGCTTTTAGCTCGCATCAAATGCACATTAAACAACTCATTAAATTGTTGGACCATCCACCTCTCTCTTGTCGTTGTGCATTTAATTAAAAAAGAACGTAAGAATTGATTCTTTTTTTTTTTTATATTCTCAACATTTATTAACATTTACCCATCTATTAGTACATCTCTAAACCGTACGTATTAGTTAATCTATAACAGAGGTCAATTATATAGGGAGCAAATGCATATAGGAATCTCAAATCTGCATCTTGGGAAAAAAAATCTGGTAGTTGATGCAATAGTTAATGGTTTGCCCCCCATCAGTTATTGATTTTGTTTTTTACTCACCATTTCATATTTGTTCTTTCGCCAACTGAAGGGAAAACAAAAGTTACCAGGCCGGCCCCTAGTAAATAGGTCTAGAATGATTATACTAAATATATTCATCAAAATCGTCTAAAATTCTAGTAGTAAGAATATTTTACTGGTATGGTAAATGTTAATGTTTGGTTTTTACCATTCGTTTTATTGGATAGTGGCTATATTAATATAAACTCAGATATCTGAGGTCTTTTATTTGAGCTAAAATTTCGTCAAGGTTTTCTTCTTACTTTTCTTTTTGTTACTAATTAACAGACAATAAATGATGCAATTACGGGAATAATTTTCTTTGGGACTCGATTATACATGCAAGGAACGAGCAGCGATAAGTTGAGCAATGGAAACTCCACTGCGCTTGTGCTGCTCAACACTAGGACCATTGGAGGGTACAAGTCAGTGAAGGATATGGTCAAACCTGATGCAGACTCACCATGGGGAAACCAATTTGGGTTCCTGCATGTTTCATTACCCGAATTAGCAAGTACTGCCGAATCTTGCAATCCGCTTGAATTTATTTGGAAAGCACAGAAACTGATCCAGAGAAAGAGAAACTCTAAAGCTGTTTTTTTTACTGGTCAGCTTCTTGAGGGTTTGAGGAAATATAGAGGTCCTGAGGTATGTTCTTTTCGTCCTTGCTTTTACACAGCCATGAATTTTGTTAATCAATGTGATATGTTTGATAAAAATAGATTGAACCCTTTAAAGTTGAACCAATTACTCAACTTAATTGTGTAATTAAGTTGTGAATTGGAAACAATACATGTTATGCATGTTGGTTTGCTTAAAGCCTACTAAAGAGAGGTAAATATATATGATGACATTGAAACAACAGGCAACGGCAAAATACATCCATAGCACCCTAAAGAACTCCAGCATGACAATCTCAAACTTGATTGGACCGGTGGAACGAATGGCATTGGCTGATCATCCAGTTAAAAGCTTGTACTTTATGGTGGTTGGTGTGCCTCAGGTTTGTGAATGTTGTTTTCTTAAATTATTTCATTCTTTGTTCTAAAACTCACACATATCAATCATCATATAGCTTTTAAGCGCTTATAATATATTGCTTATTTCATGGAGTTGCAGAGTCTTACCATAACAATGGTGAGTTACATGGGAAAGCTGACAGTTGCCATCGGAACAGAGAAAGACTTCGTAGATCCGCAAAAGTTCAAGTCATCTGTCGAAAATGCTTTTCAGATGATGCTCAAGGCTGCACAAGCAATTGCTTAAAGATCAGATAGCACGTGAAGGGCAAGCATTCCAAAATATCAGTCCTTTCAAATTTAAACAACTGGATTTCTGACCCATCAGTCCGTCACATTGGAAATGTCACTGCAAATCTAATTTCTAACGCCGAGCTTATATTTTACAAGTGGTTTCCATATTAAAGGAAACTTTTTTATGTTAATTTTTTTTCTCATCTGTTACTATAAATCCATTTATCGCTGTATTCTTATTGACATAATATCTAAAAAAATCTTAAAATTATTCATGAAAATTTAAATAACTATTTATATTTTTATTTTATATCAAATAAATTGTTATAATTAACAGTTGATTAATTGTTATTTGTGATTTTATATTACGTGATATTGATATGACATATAAATGTATAATAAAGGGTTGTGGAATGACATGTTTATACGGCATAATAACATGGTTATATGACATTTTGACTTTTCATATCAACATCATATCATTGTCACGTGAATATAAAATGACAAATAACGTTTTGATTAATAGTAGTTAATCAACCATTAATTATAAAAGTTTATTTTATTTAAAATAAAAATATAAAAGTTCGATTATACGTAATAAAAAAAATAAAGTTTGAATTTTTTTAAATAATTCATGAACGTTTTAAAACATTAATCTTTTTTATTTATTTTAAAAAGATTTCTTTAATTCTTATTCTATTTCTTTTTGGAGGGGGATTAATTCGTAGGGATTTTTTAAATGGACTGGTTGTGTTAATTCATTTGGAAAAGGAAAATAACAAACAGAAATCAAACCAATCAAATGCATCATCTCAATTTAATTTTTATCTAAAAAAATGAAATTATATCAAAATTTTGGTGCTGCAAATACAGGGACACAAGAGCAAACCCTTTGATTGATTATGGACCATTCTCCTAATTAAATCCGATGGATGACCATCTTTCATCTAAACTGGTTGGGCCGTTAACTTATATTGTCTTTGCATTGATTTCATTGATTGCTCAATGAATCTCATATATAGAGAGGTCTAAAGTCTGACATTTGTGTTGATCTTCTGATCTTTGCAAAGGGGTATTTGGGGTTCTGTACGTGAAAGCTTCTCCAGTACACTTTCTCATTTCTTAAAAATTTTTTCTTACCTTTCTTTCTTCTTTTCTCCTCCATTGCTATCTCATAGGGCTTTCTTTCTTCATTATCCCTATCACGACTCAAATCTGGAGGTCATGATCAACATACGAGTCCAAAAAGTAGAGCTTGTAAGACCCGAGCCAGCCACAGAAATATCCAACCAAACCATCCACAATACAAAAGTCCAAAGGTTTCACAGCCACAACATATGCATTTCGTATCTTTGATTCAAACGTTTTAAACATTGCTCTTTGGCACATAATACTACAAAAGTATCTTAACACAACATTCACATAGCCATGTATTGGCTAACACAGTGGGTCCAAGCCCGTACAATATAAACCGTAGTTTATACATTAGAGTGGCAACATGAATGCCAAAATAAAACAACTAACTTAATACCCAAAACCAGCAGAGGGGACTTGTAGATCAAGATTCTTACTAGATGTCAAAAGCGTCAATCTATTCAACAAACATTAACCACTCGCTTCTCGCACGAGACCCCCTACGAGCTATTTATGTGCATATGGCAACAAAAATTGGGGTGAGTCACTATTAACTCAGTGGATAGGCGTAAATCAAACAAGCATAACGAAGGTACATCATTTAATTCAAATAGTACAAGATATGCAATTATATCACGCATATAGAAAATATTCCATCGAGTCTCATTAGGGTATATTCATGCTCACTTAACGGCTTACCCTCTATTAGGCTCAATTCAAACGTATCACATTCTTACCACATTCATCACGACTCATCAGAGTATACCAGTGTGGTGCATGTTTACTCATAACTTCTGAATAACCAGGAGCTATTAACAAGATGATGACAAAAAGAAAGGTACTCTTGGGTAAACAAGACACGTCCGGGGATTGAGGCCGCTGACTGTAAACAAGACCACGGGGGCTGTGGCACCTTTTAACTAAACCATATCATCGTCTAGAAAGCATTCATCGGACGAAACCAATCATTGTCAACATTTGTGTCACCATCACATGTGCAGAAAAATGTTAACATCGCCATTTGATATCATACATGCGTAACTATGATATGCAACTCAATAAACTTTTACAGTTCAAGTTCCATAGTTCACAAGTAACATTCATTTAAAAAAAAAAAACAACAGTGCTTATATGCAATCACAAAACAAGAGTATCAAACCATAACTTGAGTAAGCACATTAGCATGGTCAATAAACCTTAGCCTCGAAAACAATCAGAACCAAGTGCAATCACCACTAAGTAGCTCATTCAGTATTCAAGAAATTTCTTTTATTATTAAGCATAGCTATAATATACCTCACATTGACCCATCGACCTAGGCATAATCCACCTAGACATTTTATCAACCATTGATATCCCATGGCAGCGCACATGCATACATTTATGCTTGCATACATCAAACCTTAATTTTTAAATAATGCCTCACTCATCTAAAAATCACCAACACAACTCACAATCCTTACTAACGAGATCTTAGTGCTCCAATATTTTTCCACAAATAAGCCAAAGTGCAAAATCAACAATTTACTGCATTTTCTTCAATTCTAGTTGGATTCCAGCTTAACAACAATATCTTGAAGTTTTGAACTTTCCCTAAATAGAATACAAGTGCTGAACTCTTAGCTATCAAGCATTTTTAGCATTCAGGAACTAGTTCAACTTCCATCTATTCATTTTTACAAACCTAGTTTCTAGTTCTAGGATCAAAATACTTTAAACCCTTACCTTGAGTGTTGAATCAACTCAACTCAACTCAAAGTCCAAATTTCCAGCAAATTTAAAGGAAAACGACAACTAAACTAGAGCAACACATGCAAATTCCAAATTATAAACTAATTAAAAGAAGATTTAAGCTTCTAGGAAGCTAAACTTTACCTCAAGTGTGGTTTTCCAAGCTTCAAAGTGCCTCAAATATGCTTCATTGATTAATGGGGGATGTGAAGTTTAGAAAGCAACGGAAGAGAGTTTATTTCCCTTCGTTTTCTAAATAAGCAGAACGCCAAAAGTCTTTATTTTTTTTTTTGCTAACTTATAGTGATGTATGGATACATTTAAGTTGCGTTTGGTATATTACTAGAAATGTGATTACTGAGAATGTAATTGCTAGGTATATGATTGTTGAAAATGTGATTGCTGAGAATATAACTTTGCAGTGTTTAGTATAACAATAGAAAGTGATAATCGCAGAGAATGTGATTACTTAAAGGATTACATTATAATGTTTGGTTTGTAAGTACTTTACAAGAAATGTAATATAAATTGACAAAATTACCCTTATGTATAAATAACATATAAATTGAATAAATTTATAAATTTTAATAAAAAATTTAACTTTTCAACTTTAAGCAATTAAAATAATAAATAATAATATTAAAAAATAACATAATATTTTTATTTTTATAATTAATGTATATATTAAAAATATTTTTTTTTGTAATAATGCCTAGAATTATTACAATAATAATAATAAAATTTTAAAGAGATTTCTATTTTTTTTATCTTTGAACTTATTTGGCTGATGATTGATGAATTTTATTGGAATTCATGCAAAATAAGAATTTTAATAAATAAAAATAATATTTTATAAGTTTAATTCGATATAATAATAAAAAATAAAAAATTTATTTTAAAAATGTGAAAAGTGTTTTTCTTTTTAGAACTTTAACAAATTTTCATGAGGCAAAAATATTTTTCCTTTTCTTTTTCTCTTCCCGCCCCTTTCTTTTTTCTCTTTAATCCTCTTTCTCTTCCTGTCGGCAATCCTCTTTCCCTTTCTTCTTTCTTCTTGGGTTTTGTCCTAAATTGTGAATGAATAGTTTTGTTGTATAGGCGTTTCTTGGTTTTTATGTCCTGTTAAACTAGATTTGCTAAAAGACTGATGGTACGTTTGGTTGGCGGAATAGACAGGAATGGAATAGAATAGTTATTATGTGGGAATAGAATGAGGTGGGAATAGAATAGAATAGTTATTACTTAGTTTGGTATGACAAAGGGAATAGAACAGGAATAATTATTATGACTTATTGTAGTGTTTGGTTGGTAACAATAATTTTGGAATAAGAAAGGAATAGAAAATAAAAAGACAAAAACACC
>NC_030851.1:10997615-11045196 GCF_000208745.1 Theobroma cacao | reverse complement strand
GGTGGTATTAGCTATTCCTTGGTTTTGAAGGATTTTGAAGAATAGTCATTCCATAGGAATGGCTATTCTTTGGATCATTTTTCAACCAAACAAAAAAACCAAAATTCCTTGAGAATAAAAAGGGAATGGCTTAGCCATTCCCCCAACCAAACATGCTATGAGTGAATTTCTAATCCTTGCAGATGTCTTTTTAGTGTTTTGTAGGGCTGTTTTCTTGGCTGAAGGAGATTGAATTTCTCCTGATGCTTTTAGCTCTTCAAAAAGAAAAAACAAAAGATGAAGAAGAAAAAGAGGAAGGTCGGGCTAGGGCTAGGATAATTTGGGGGGAAAAAAAGTTATAACTTTCCCTTTGCAAAGGGAAAGTTAGATTGCATCCATGAGCAATGGGAATCACATTCCCTTTGGTCATTGTAAACACATTGCAATGGGAAGACATTCCCTTGAGTTTTTCTTGTAACAAACGCTGGGATGTCTTTACGTCCAATTAAATTGCAGGGAAAGTGTCCCACATGCAACATACCAAACGCCCCCTTAAAGATCTATTGATACATTCTTGCAAATTTCCCTCAAATCTATCGATACATGTGTCAATGTATTGATAGAAATTTAATAAAATGCTCTCTACCTTAATTCTATCTGTAAATTGGGAAAATTTATCGATATATTTTTCACAAAATGTCTCCCTTCACAAATCTGTCGTTATATTTGATAGATGTATCAATAGAATTTCAACAAAATGCTTCCCCAATGCTTTCTGCCAAGAATGTATAGATAAATTTACAAATCTATCTATACATTTTCTCCAGAATGACAATTGTTTACACTTCTAACTGCTTAACTCAAAATTTAAACTTCCAAAATCATTTCCTGCTTCAACATTCACCTTAATGCATCTAGTATGTACCATATTAACCAATATTCAAGGCCAAAACTTATCAACACATAGCTTAATGTCTTAACCACATTGAAAGTATGAAATTTCATCATTCAAAGTCTTCAAACACTTAGTCATTCATTCATATATTATGTACATATATTTAAGTCTTATAGCAAGTCATCAAATGGCTCAACACAAGTCATGCATAACCTCAGTCCAAGCTAGGGGTGTTACCATCCCTATTGGTTAAACCATCATTTTTTTCTGATGGGAAGAGATGGAGAAAGAGAAAGAGAGTAAAGGCAAAAGGCGGGACAAAGGGAAAAAGACGAAGAGATGAGGACAGGGAAAAACGGGGGAGCGTGGTTCCTTGCTGACTGGAAAAAGGAAGAAAAAAAAAAGGCAGGACAAGAAATATGTGTTTAGTCCTTTTGCTTTTACTTTCTTCTTGAAATTTCAATTTTTTTCTTGATTTCTATTTTTGTTTATCTCTCTTTTGTTTTTCTTCATTTAATAATTTGTTTTCTTGTGGTTTTTGAATCCTCCTTTTGCTCATCTCAAATGAAACTTTTAGGAGAAAAAAAGAACGTAGGGGTCATTTGGCTGTTACAACAGAGGTACCTTGCATTTTTTTATCTTTCTTTAACTTAGAATATTTAGCATGTATTGAGTGGTGTCAGCCAAACAAAAAAGACATATATAATTAGGTCCACTGATGCAAAAAAGGCTAGAGCAGTCTCCTATTAGATGAATCATCAAGAAACAATAAACAATTATTAATTATGGTCTTTAGAAAATATATTAGAGTGATTTGATACATTAATTTTTTTTACATTATATAACATATGTAATTGAGTTGTGTTGTTTCTATCTACTGGCAAGTCAATTTGGTGCACAAAGTGACGAGGTTGATAAGCAAGATCTTCCATGTGACTTACATGAATTTGTGCAAATATTACATTAATTGAGAATAAGTTATGTTTAAATTTTTTTTGTTGAATTTAAAGTTAAATTTAAGTAAACGAATATTAGCATATGATTTATAATTATTTAGAGGAAAAGTTGAGCAATAATATTACTATTGCGAGGATTTATCAATTCAGCTTGAAAAAAATGCAAAATCATTAAAGTGATGATGTTGAGTTGAATTGCCGGTCATCAATCCAGCATTCCCTGCAAAATAATTATTGGAAACGGCTGCAGAGAAAGTTGTAAAATTTATTTGTATTCTATTGGAAACAACATTCTTTGAATTGAGATCGCAATCAACAGTCATTGGTTCAACCAAAATTGTTTCCAATTCACCTTGAGCATTTATAATCGAATAAATTGTCACATGCCCAGCACTAGGCACATCAATAACATTGAATGTGTCATTAGATTGTTGGGTATAAGAAAATAATCCAGGGCTTTTACTTGTGATAATATTTGTGTCATTTGATTGAGGTAAACAACGATTACCTCACACAAGAAGTGGAGTGTTACTATCAAATATAAGTGCACAGGGGTTAGCATTCTTCCGAACCTTAGAATTTTTTTTAGCTCTCAATATCTTCAACATATTGCTTCTATTTTGCCTTGCTTGACTTAGTTTATTCATGACTATCAGCTTGCCTAAAATTTAAGGAAGAAAAATAAGATAAACAGTACAGGCAAGAGTTACAGATAAGAGGTTAAGCACACATGCAACTTTAATAAACATATATTGGTTTTGATAATTATACCAAGCTGCAGAAAATGATGCTAACTTTAAATAAACAAATCAACAAACAAACAGGGAAGATAGCAAATTAATAAGTTGTAAATTAAAAGCAAAGTAAACGAGGACACTTTTATAGTTTGTGCTGCTAGCCTCTATTAATGGTAAATTTTAAATTAACGAACAATCTGAAAAATAATAAGCAAACATTAAATGACATTAATATCGAGATAGGAGCATTTAAATCTAAGCAAATTGTGAAAATAAATTATAAAAAGTAAGAAAATAAGTCAAATAATATTTACAATGTAATAAATTAGATTGCAAATTAGTCAAAATGATAGAATGGAAAAAAAAGAAGCTACACATGATGTGAACAAAATACATACAAAACAGAATAGATAAAATAATATAGAAACTTTGGACAAATAACAGAATACCATATGCTGCTTAGCAGTCAATAATCAACACATTACTCAAAATAGAATCATACTACACAATTTGACAGAGTAACTTCAAATGGAATAAAAATTTGGATGATAAACATCAGTTAACAATCATATAAAACAAAAAAAATTAAATTTATAAGAACATTTTTTTTTTCTTAGCAAACCATTAGGGGGCAAATTTGAGTCAACCATTAGATACATGAATTCCAAAGATTAATCCAACATCGATGTCAAGTAAACAGTTTTTTTCTATATTCCTAAACAATTAAGCCAACAAAACATGGTGAACAATTTTAAAAAAAATTTTTCTATACATGCAAATCATACATTGTTAAGCCAAATTTCGATCATATATATGAGGAAATAATCAAATAACACAGAGAACAATTTTAAATTTATAACAGAATAAGGTTTTTTTTGGCATACTACCAGACAAAAAATTTAACCCAAGGATGAAATGCATGAATTCCTAAGATTAACTGAATATCCATGTTAACTACACAGTTATTTTTTATCTTGCTAAACAGAATCTTGTTATGGGTAAATGATAAAAGATATTTCACAGTAAATTTAAATCATGCACAATGATAAACCGAAGAACTAGAGACAATAGAATCAATATTTGTTTAAGGAACTTTAATATAGAAACAATGGACAAATGACAGTATAGTACCTGATGGCCATGATAGACACAGCACTCCGAACAAAAGCACAACAATGAACATAATAGAGTAATGCTAAAAGGGATGGAAACGATGAATTGCTGACTAAAATTTGACTATAAATATCAGCTAATGATCGCACAACACGAAAAACAGTTTTAAAAAAAGCAATATCTATAAGTGTTGATTTAAAAAAAGTAAATTAATAAACGAAAAAAAACATAAGAGAAAATAAAATGCAACAATTCAAAAGAAAAGTAACTAGGAACACTTTACAATATATGCTGGTATCCTAACTAAACAGTTCACAAATTGCAACATTTTAAAAGAAGACTAAATTAGGCCAACATTAGTATAGCAAGATTTGACTTACAAATTCAACAATAAGATAAACCATAAAATATATATAAGACATAATGGCTAACACAAAACATAATGTAATGTTGAACTTAACCTTTTTTCAATTAAACAAAAAAATGATAAAAAAAATTAGTTACAAAAACATATGAACAATGAAAATAGAGTAAATGGAAAAACTATAACGAATATAGTAGTTGAAGAAAATCAACTTAAATCTAGAAAATAAAGTAAATATACAAACACGCAAAGCATTATTCAACAATAAGACAAAGCATGAAAGACGTATAAAGCACAATTATTAAGCATAAACAAAGTCTGATAGAAAACTTAAGGTTATTGCATTTAAATTAATTAATATTAATCAAGTTATCTTAACTTTGAACACCATTAAATAGTGAATTGTACCCAAAAAAAAAAACCACACCAAAACCACTACAGAGTTTAAAAAACCAAAATTTAAAGCCAATGTCATGTTTCAGCTCAACTCAACAATCAGACGAAAGACTCATAATTTTTGAAAAAAAAAAGAATATCTTTTGAACACCGTCAAGTAGAAAACGTAATTCAAAAAACATGTGTATCATATTATACAGACTTATTCTACAAATAAAGGAAAAAATTAAACAATTAAATAAACATAAAACACATATAAGGCACAATGAGTAAGCCTAAATAGAAAATGATGCTAAACTAAACTTTATTTTGGTAAGCATAATAATATTCTATAAACACAACACATAATTAGCATGAAACTCATATAAGTAACAATAAATACCCTCAATCAAAACCTGATGGAAAACTTAACCTCACCTCAATAATCAAATTTTTTTATCCAAGTCTCCTGCAAAGCAAAAAAAAGAAAAAAAATAAACTATAAAAACTTAAATTAATCAACATTAATCAATAGGTTTAAAGTGTAAACACCATAAACCAAAAAATTCAGGCAAAAAAAATTCCATTCTAAAAGCATAATAATGTTGACAAAATCAAGATTTACAACCAATGACATATTTCAACTCCAATTGAAGAAACAGATGAAGCATTTTTTATTTTACAAAAAGACATCTTTTTACTACCATCAAGTAGAAAACATTAGCAAAAAAAGGTGCATATTATGTACTACAAACAAAACAAATTTGATTGACCAATAAAGCAAAGCACTAAACACGAATAAAGCACCATCAATAACTGCAAACTGAATATAATGCTAGATACATTTATTCAAACTTATAACTCTAGTATTCCCTTAAGTTCAAGATCCCCTTTCTACAATTAAAATATGATAGCATCAAAAGAAATATGAGTTGTGGTCTATTAATGGAATCTTTACCATCAAGTGATGCTACAGATCACTAAACACTAAAGGCATAGAAACAAAAATATCAAGATGAAATATGAGATATTGAATGTTCAAGGATGACTTGATAAATCAATAAAAATGGACACATAGTTTTGTATTTGGTAGTCAATATCAAGATGAACAACTGCTATTAGATTCAAGTTCAACAAATATGTGGTCAGCCCAATCAACTTATTTTGGTAAGCATAATAATGTTTTATGAACACAACAGATAATTAGCACAAAACATACATAAGTGAGAATAAATAATCATAAACAAAACTTGATGGAAAACTTAACCTTTCCTGAATAATTGATATCTTTATCTAAGTCTCCTACTAAACAAAAAAATAGAGAACAAATTAATTGCAAAAACTTAAATTAATCAATACGAATCAATAGGTCTACAATGTGAACACCATAAAATAGCGAATTCAGGTAAAAAAAAATTTCATTCCGAAAGCATGATAATGTTGATTGAACCAACATTTACAACCAATGACATACTTCAACTGCAACTCAAGAAACAGATGAAACATTTTTTATTTTATAAAAGACATCTTTTAACCACCATCAAGTAGAAAACATAAGCCAAAAAAATGCGTACTATGTTGCACAAACAAAACAAATACCATTGAACAATAGAGCAAAGCACTAAACACAAATAAGGCACAATCAATAACTGCAAACTGAATCTCAGGCTACATACATTTATGCAAAATATTAAAAGCAAAGGTAGAAGTTAGATACATTTATCCAAAGCTTGAGTAATATTTTTTTTAGAAAATATATGACTGATTTGTTTTTCTCATGTATGGTAAACCACATTATAGATTATATGACGAATCATTAGAGCACTTACTTCTAGAATATAAAAACTTTACCTTCATAAACTCTACCTTATTCTATTTCAAAAAGAAAAAAAGTCTAGTTTATTCAGTAAAAGGTTAGGTTACAAATGCAAACTTATAACCCTAGTTTTCCATTAAATTGAAGATTCGTTTTCTTCAATTAAAACAGAATAGCATCAAAAGAAATATCAGTTGTAGTGAATTAATGTAATCTTCACCATCAAATGATGCTACAGATGACTAAACACTAAAGGCATAGAAACTAAAATATCCAGATGAAAAATGAGATTTTGAATCTTCAAGAATGACTTGATAAATTAGTAAAAAGAAAGAGATATTTCTGCACTTTGTAGTCAATATCAAGATGCACTACTACTACTAGATTCAAATTAGTCAAATATTTGCTCAACCGAATCAACTTATGTCCTATTCTTAAACATGCAATAAATTTTCAAATCGGATTATGAAAACTATCAATAAGAGTTTAAAGTTTGTACAAACACAAAACATACAAGCGGTGTAAAAAAATACAAGAAGATATAAAAGCAGAGATGGTGAAAGAGGAAAAATACTCAAAGGAGATAAACAGTGTTAGACTTTAAAAGGCGAAATTCAAGTAGTAAACACAAGCACGCATAAAAGCATAGATGGTAAAAGAAAAAAGGCAAACAGAAGGAAGAAGAAAATGAAAGACTGAAAATACCTCATTAAGCTTATAAAACCTCCCAAACAATCCTAGTAAGGACAAGTAAAGACCCATGATTGACATCGAGAAGACAAGATTAAAAGAGCAAAACACAGCACCAAATTCAGGCAAGCCACGTCAATAGGCCATACAAATTTAAAGCTGTTGGGTACAAATCCCCATAAACCTAAAACTCAAGCATCACTGGAGAAAGACAAAAAGAACAGGGGAAATGAAGGAAAGAATGAGGCGAATACAAAAAAAAACTTAAAAGTAGGTGAAAAATGATGCTCGTATGCGGGTCACCTAAGGCAGACCAAACTCTTCAAAACCTCTTCAAATTATTATCTATTAAACTGATTCGAGCATGTGGCCCGCACCAAAGACCTTAAAGCCCAGCTCAAAACATTACTTAAATGCCCACCTAGATAATGATTTGGGCATATAGCCGACCTGGATAATGATTCGGGGCATGTCGCCTGCACCAAAGACCTTAAAGCCCAGCTCAAAACATCACTTAAATGCCCGCCTCGCCAACTCAAAATAATCACGTGCCTAACATAATAAAGAGGTATAGGAAAATGTCACTTGTCAACCTCTGGAAAGCTCTCAAAGATTTGTTTTAACATAGAGGTATAGATTTGTAATCATCGATTAGCTATCTAAACCCTTAGCCCAAGTTCACGACCCGGCCTGCTTCATTTGATTAGATTATTTTATTAATAAATAATATTTTTTATTTAATCTCTTTTCTTGAAAAAAAAAAAACTGATATCATTTCATTTCATTAACATTACAAAAAGATGCATCCTGAAGGGAGGACATTCAACCTCCATGCATCCACCAAGAAACAGATCTGTAGAAAAACAAACAAAACAAAACAATCTGCAGAGACTAAACCACCCAGCATACCCCACACCCCAGGAAAACATCTTTTACAACCCCTCAGCAAGCACAAGAGGTTAGCATAATATCATTCAAACAATCAGATGGATGATCTAGCCAGACAAAACATCAACACTTAAGACCTCCGTACAACATGCACTATTCATTCACAAACATTAATCAAAATACCTATAATCACAGATTTGGAAACTTCCCTGTAGATTTCAGCCACCCATTCTGCTCATGCTTTCTGATGTTGCATTCAAAAACAGCATTGCACCTGTAGTGTTGCTACACGTTGCACCAATAGAAAACCTGCACATATAAAACAAAGCAAAAACATCCACAATCCGTACAAACACACACAAATAGCCATCAACTAAATGGACTCCAACCCCTACAGTTCTTCATCTTCATCATCATCATCATTTACCTCCCGTATTAGTTCATCCCTCCTATCCACCCCAGTTCTGTCCAAGTGATCAGCAAACTCATTTACAGTTTTTTAATTTAATCTTAATTTTAAAATACATCTGAACTATTCAATTTCAATAACAACAGAGGTAAATGGGCAGACCGAGTCTTTTAATTTAGGTTTCAAAAAATTCTAAATTTACTAATTAAAATTACAAAGTAAATTAATTCTAAGATATTCTTTATCCATTTCTGTCCAATCACCTTAATTGTTTATACTTAAAGCATTAAATATTGTTTCCCTGCTGTATAAATGTTTTGCAGAAAAAAGAATATAAATCTTTTATCTATATGTACAGTCACTTTTAGCCAACTACTCGTATTCAATTTTCAAAATAAATTAAAGCATCTTTTACCTTAAATCTAAAGAATATAGAGAGACCTGAATTTTAGAGTTCGGCCTCCTAAACTCTAAATCTGAGTTTTACCTTAAATATTTTAATTACTATTAACTTTTTTATTTTTTTAAAACAATATTTGACCAATTAATTTACATTTTAAAAATTAAAACTCCAAGCAAAAAATATTAGTTTGTAATAAAAATTTGATAAAAAAACATGAGGAAACTGGAGGATAATTTGAGAGAAAAATTTTGGAGCCACTCTCCTCAGCTTGTGTCCGCCACGACTCGCTCCAACTCTCCTTTTTGGTTGACTCATGACCCACTTTTCTATAATTCATTTGAAAATTTTGAAAACCACGTGAATCAAGATACATATCTTTTGGTGGGCTCCATCGCTTTCTATACCATATGTTTCACTATTATTATTTTCTGCTTTTTTTTCTTAATTATAGTATAAAATATAGATAAATGTTACTTATATTTTTTGTAATTTTAAATTTTTTCAAATCATATTGCTTAGATATTTTTTCTAATTAGCATCTTATAAAATTTTTTCCAGTTAGCACCTTATAAATAACCTTTATGTTTAGATAGAGTTAAGTTGTTAATTTTATGTAATAAAATTATTAAAATATTCTCAATTCAAAGTTAGTTTATTTATTTATATTTAAATTTTTTTAATTTTATTAGACAAAATTAACAACCTAACTATTTGTGAGTGATAATTCTATTTTATAGAATTATTTTAGTCTAATTTTGTAATTAAATATTAGCTAACTCTTCAATTTTTAATTATAATTTACTTATTTTTAGTTGTTTTTATACTTAGTTTATTTTTAAGTGAGTTATTTTAATTTTATATTATTTTTTTTAATTTGATTGTTCTTTATTAGTTTTTATATTTTTCGTAGGAGTTAAAAGAATTGGGTTTAATTTTGAAAAGTAAAATGTTCAAAGACTCGAAAGTCTATTTATATATAGTTTATTTTTTTGTCATAACTCACGCTACAGAATTCTAAATGATGTGATTCTTGAACCATTGGAAAGCTAAAAGATAGAGCTACAACTTTCATGAAAATCACTTTACCCAGTTCGGTCTCAAAAAAAAAATCACGTTAGAGAATAGCTAGATGTACTGTGCTGAGAATGAAAATTTTTAAAAATTGATAATTAATTTTTTTGACCTCTCATTACACTTTTAAGCTCAATTAAATCATAAGTCAACTTAGGTAACTATAAGTTAAGTTTATTAGTATAAATAGGATATTTTTAAGAATATTAGGGTAGATAACTTTTGAGAGACTCAAAAAGCTAAAAGTTAAGGCTAAAACTTGGAGAGTAAAACGGTAAATATTTGTTTTGTTTTCTTTCTTGGCTTTTGTTTTTTGTTACTATCAATAGTTAAAATTATTATAATATTATTTGTCTTTGCAATCATGAGTAGCTAATTTTCTTTTTCTAGGATTGTAATTAAACTCATATATAATCTAAATTTTTAATTTCTTTCTTACTTATCTTCAATGAAAATTGAATTGTTTATTCCAATTTGTTCTTAACGCTTTTAATTGCTTGGCCACTAATAAATCGATTTAAGAATCTAAACAAACTTGAGAAAGGGAGTTTAGTGTAGACTAAAATTAAGATAACATATGATCATATTAATTTATTTGCGTATAGGATAGAGATATACCTATAGGCCATATGTAGCTAGATTAGAGCTTGAACTTAATGAATATATTTTACTTTCAATTCACATATGTTATAGAAAGTTTATGAAAATATTTGTGAATGTGTTGTGTGTTGGCATTGTTAATTGCTCCCAAATTGTTTTTCATTTCAGCAAGAAAAATGGCTTTTAGATGTAACAAAACCCCTTCAACTAAATTGCTCTGTTTCTCGCTGCAGCGAGATTCATTTTCGCTGCAGCAAGAAACTCTCAAGTAAGCAGTCTTAATCCATGCTCTGAATTTTGTTGCAGCGAGAAACTCTCGGGTGGTTCCAAAATTGTAGTGTAGTGCTTTTATTTTGACAATAATTTTGACCACATCCAATCAGAAGTAGGCAAAGTGGTAAACATCAAAGTTGTAGCCCAGCCTCTTAGCTTTCTAATGACCTAAAAATCATGTCAATTGGACTTCTATAGTGGAAGATATATTTAAAAAACTGAAACATATGCAAACCAAGAATGCCTTTTCACTACAGTGAGAAACCCATTGTTTTGCTTGTCTTGCTTGGACATTCACTGAAACTTTCATCCTTTTCAACTTCATGGTTTATCATGGATCTTTCAACACCATGGGATTCAATAATCAAAGGTTGAATTATACGGTTTTACAAGAAATTAAACTAAATTGCATTGTTTTTAACAAAAGTGCATCATGTTTTCAAAATCTTTCCGTATCAGTTGCTTGTTCCATTCTTATGTTCACTCACTGAGTTTTATATTCACTCTTTTAAACTTTATGTTTCAGATTCGAATGTAGTTGGGACCTAAATTGAGTTGTCCACGTATACTCGCCTTCTTGATAGGTACTATGGCAACTCAATAGCTGTACCTTCACCCAAGGTCACTCTGCTAACGGTCAAGAGTCTTATACTTGTGTATACGTATAAGTAATGTAGACCACTAAAATTCATGTTAAAAATCAAGTATGTATATTTGATTATTGATGCCATTATAGGTTGGCAAACGGGGGACATTATTTTAACATAATACAAATGTGAATATTGGGTTGCTATAAAATGTTACTGAAATATTTATAGTTGAGAATTACAATATGTGGTTTTAGAAATGATGGCTGGGAATGATGATCAGGATTACATAAAAGGCTTGCTTGGGCTTAGTGGCTATGCCCATTGGGCCCATGCACAGGTCATGGCTAGAAAATTGGGTTGTGACAAAGATAGTATCAGAGCTTTAAGTTTAGTTGAGTCCTAGGGATTCTTGTGTCAGTCAGCAGAGTTGTCGGAGTTAATGTAGAATATTGTTTTATGGTTTGTGATTGCAACACAAGTGATAAACAGGAGGCTATATGAACTCCTATTCTCAGTACCCTACTCTTTTCACTAACGTTACATAAAGGTCATAAGTAGTGTCGTTGGTCGGGTTTGAGATGCCACCCAAGACACAAGCTGTTGTTGGAAGAATTTTAAGCAAATGATCTTAATGAAAGGTTAATGTAATAATATATCCCTCCCACTAAAGATGGACGAAGGTGGAGATGGATTGATAGGTCCGTAATAATTTATTCATTGGGTGAAGTTATAATTTGAACCCATGGTTGTCAATGGGAAGAAAATTAGATGACTATGAATTGTATTTGAGGTCAATATAAAAGAGCACATGTGGTAATGGTAATAAAGGGTGTACTTTGACTAGAATGGCTAGTGATTGTTATAAATGATGTGTGGTCATCAAGCAAAAACCTAGTAAACAAATCTACCTTAAGAATGAGCTTGAATTTTGCTATGCTTAGCATGAAGCCAAAGGATTAAAGGATTAGTTGTGGATTTGGTAGCTTGAAGTTAAATGACTTAGAAATGTTGATTTTAGTTTAAATGTCATATGGAGTTCTATGTTTGAGCTTAGTAAACAAGTTGCTTTAGAGATCAAATAAAAAGTTTATAAGGTGCAGTATGTAACCTATGATGTAAATGATTAGTCTTGAATTTGATTTCTCCAAAGGTAAGAGATTTAGAAATTGTTGATTATTAGATGAGCTCGAAGAGGGAGCTTCTCCATCTTAAGTTTATGAATTTGGATCTTATGGCCGCAAAGGCAAGATGCAACAATTAAGTGAATTGTCCACCTTACCAATGTTAACGGTTAAGGATTGATGAGTAAGGTTAAGATCGCAACTCAAAGTGATGTATACTTTGATATTTATGTACCTAAGAGTTAATTAGAGATCATTGCTTAAACAAATTTGCACTAAATGTCATGGTAAAGGTATATGAATGTTAGTAGTGAAATATGCCCAAAGGATGATTTTGGCATACCGCAAAAGGTGAAATAGATATGTTGCAATCAATGTTCCAATTGCGTACCTGTGATAGAAAGTTAGTTTTGCTAATTGTGATATAGACTTAGAATGAAGCCACACGGTTGAGAATGATTAGTGTCGTAGCCTTAAAGGTGGCAGAATCCATTTAATAAAGTAAATTCCAGCAACTGCAACGTCACAGCGCTTATTGCCAATGCTATCGCGTTAAGAACTCCTTATGGCTAGAAGGCACAAGCAAATTGTGAGTGGCATGAAGATGCAACTCACAAGTTGAAGTATGGTCATTGGTCTTGATGTTGAGCTTTATTAATTGGAGTTTTAAGAGCGTTGGGAAAGTGTTTATATGAGTGAATTGAAAAGTTTCTTTATTGCCTTATATATTGGCATGTGAGTAAAAGAAAAGTTAAAGACTTATCGAGACGGCTACATTGAGATAAACTACCATGTGAAGCATTAAGATGAATAATATGTTGACTAAAGTCAAACCCTAAGAAATAAAGAGAACAAGAGATTAAGCCTTGTTAAAGGCTAAGGAAAAGTGAGTGAAGAGTTAGATGAATATATAAGATATGGATAAGGGATGTCAATACCAGGTAATGAAAGTGTGAATGAAGGATTACAAGGGTGGTATAGCAAATGAGTTTATCTAGAATATCGTTATCAGAATTTGCAATTCTTGTCTTGACTTAGTTAAACGAAAATGGTTAGTAACAACACAAGGCCAATTGTGTGGCACACTAAAAACCTAGAGGATAAATTGGGGATCGGATAGACGAGTATGTATTTATATATCTTGAAGAATAAGTGCATGTCTATAGAACAATATGCTCGGGATGTTAAAGAGCAAATAAGAGACTAAGTGTTTCAAGAATGCATAAACATCTTTGAGAAGGAATTACCAATCATACACGGCAAGTATAAAATGTGAAATTTTTGAAACTTGTTGAGGAGCCTAACAACTAAGTCACGAGTTAAGTGATCACGTGCGGTGAGCCATAAATTTAGGATAGGTATCCCCAAGGAAATGCTCATGAGGAGTTCTGCTATGGATCTTATGAAAGCAAGCATTAAGTTATGTGGTTATAAAAAGGAAGCTGTAAGCTGAAAGTGATATTCATATCGACATTGAAAAGAACTTGAGGAGGACCTTGTTTCAAGTCTTACAGTTTCAAGTACAAATTACAAATTGGTCCAGGAAAAATGATGTCACATTAGTATGGAAGAATAGAACAAAGGATGATTGAAGATAATCTGGATAATGAAGTCCGATAATGAAAACTTCCTAATGTAGTATGGAAATTGAAATTCAGAAATGCTTGAGGCATGCACGATTCAAATGAGTCTAAGTTTTAAGTGACTCATTAAAGTCGAAATGTAACAAGGATATTATATATATATGTTAGCGGTATGAAAAATAATTGAGAAATAAGGATGACTTTTAAGGATTGTGGTATTGAATAAGATGCAATGATCCAATAAAGATAAACCTTTGAAAGATCAATGAGATTATAAAGCATATACGGATACTGGATTACAATTTAATGAAAATGACATTTAGCCAGTGAGATGTGATTAATGACATTATGATGCAAGGATATATATAGCAAAATGATACTTAAACATATAATTAGAAATAATAAGAAAGGAGTGTAGGCATGTAAAAGATGTGAAGTTATGCATAGGCATAATGAGAATTTGTATGGATTATGTAAGGGATAACTTGTGGTAGACGCAAGTGGAATGGTGATTTAAACATATAAAAAGGGTAATCTGAAATTGATTATGCCCAGTGATCGTACATAAGACATGAGAATGTTGACATTTAAATGTGTGTGTACATACACATGTGTGGGGCTGATGATGTGCCCAACTAAAGTAAAGAATTGTTCTTAGTGGTTCGAGATTTGAACTCAATACATTTGATGAGTTGAATAGATGGTACAACGATAAGAAATCCTAATAGAAGTTTAGCTATATTGACATAAGAAAATTTGGGAAATAGTCAAGGAAATGATATCAAGAAAATGTAATCTATAGCGTAGTTAAGTCATACAAGATGGACTAATATAATTAAGAAGATTGAAGCTGCATAAATGTAAGGTAAATATGAAGTATGTGGAAATAATTGAAGCCATTAACCTCCCTTAACGTTGAGGATATGTACAGGAATGAATATGACATGTTTATAAGCTACATAATAGTGTAGGGGGGATAAGAGGAATGAAAGAATGTCGAGAAGTTTGATAAGGAAGAAAGTAATAAGATGGTGATTAGGTATACGTAAGCAAGTATAAACCATGATCGAAATCGGTATAATTAAGATGGAGTTTCGGCTCAAATTTTATAAAGGATGATAATAGACATAAGTGAGATATTCTAGTCGAATTGGAGGTAAACAATGTGAATGAATGACTAGAGGTTTGACAAGAATAGAAATAAAGATATGTTTGAGGTTAGTGATGGAATTAAAGGCATACTTGGGATCTTAATGATAAGAAAGAACAATAGTGAAAGGTACCATGGATCTGACTCACAGAGGATAATAGATATATGTTACGTACCTTGACCTTGTAAAGTGCTCTAGTCGAATGGAAGGTAGCGAAGTGCATAAATCAAAATTCCCTACGAAGAAGGAAATGGAATATGATCATTGAGTGAGATTCACAACTCGATATTGAGGAGAATTCGAGAACGAATTCTATTTAAGTGGGGGAAACTGTAATACCCCATACTTTGACATGGTGGCTAATGAAGCTTATCAGATGCCAAATAAGGTTAATTATAATGTTTAAAGGTGAGGAAAGGTGAAAAGAGTATTTTAAGATAAAATATTTCACATGTAAGGGATAATAATAAAATAATAATATTTTTATCTAGAAAGAATTTGTGAGATAAAAAGTGATTTGGAAGTGAATTGAGACATAATAAGGTATTTTGGGTACCAAGGAGACAAGTGAGAAATTTTGAAATAAAATAATATTTTATTAATAAAATAATATTAAAATATTAATATTTTATTTAGTGTCTAAATTTTTCATGAAGAAGAAGTATACGATTAATCTAAGTGGGGGAGAGGAAGAACGAGAAAATTTCGGAGAAAAATGAAGCTAATGGGGCCCATGCATTATTAAATAAAATTAACGCAAAAAAAATATTTTAAATATTATGGAGACGTCGCATTAGAGTACAAGCTTTATATTTCGTTTATATATGTGTAAAAGAAGATAATAGAAGGAAATTGGAGTTAAAAGAGTGTTGGGATGACTAAATTAAAAAGGAAAGAAACTTGGAGGGTACAACGGTAATTACGTAAAGTTTGGTTAAAGCTTCCAAAGGAAGCTTTGACTCTCATCTTTATCAGCCATGACCATCCTTATCTCCTCCAGCAAGATATTTTCTTCTTCTTCTTGAAGCTTCCAATGCCATTTTCATTTCAAGTTCATGAAAATCAAATTTTTCATGTGATTTCCCTTATTTCTTTTTATTTCCTTTCTTTTTTTACTTCTTTCTTCTCCAAACTTCTTGGGCACTAAACCTGCAGCTTCTAACCCCAATTTACAGCACATCTAAACCCTAGGAGAAGAAGAAAGATAAAGAAAGAAAGGAAGAAAAGCTTGGTTTTGTAATTCAAGCAAGCTAAGGTAAGGATTTTTGTGTTTTAAGCTCATGGTTGGTTAAATCTTTGGAGAAATAATGTGTGAATCATATTGGCAGCTTGATGATTAATGTTTTGAAAGAATATTGGAGTGCAAGTACGGGTCAAGCAACCATAAAGGTAAAGACAAATGATGTTTTAAGTGTAGTTGAGGAATCTTGAGAAATTGGGTATTGTTGTGTAGTTGACATTTTAAGTGGCATATTGTGAGAAATTGTGGTTGTTGTGGAAAGGATGGTTGAACTTGATAAATATCCTTAGAAAAGATTAATATATGTGTTAGAGTCATAAACAAGTTGTCGGTAATCATTATTTAAAGAATTACACAAGCAAGGGATAAAAGCAATTTTGGTAAAAATTGTGTCAAGATAAGTTAAGTTGAATAAGGATTCGTGATTGAATGAAAAAGGGAAGTATAAATGATGTACGCTAAAGATATTGAATTGGGATTGTTGCTAAGAAGTGCAACAGTAAAGGTAACGTACTATGGTGGTGTGCCGAGGAAAATAACGAGCAACTGACAAGTAGGAATAGCTAGATATGCCTCCCAACAAATAGCGATGTAATATCCCGCTATCGTAAGGTGAGTGAACTTGCCATTCAAAATGTTTTGGGAAGTGCCTACATGTTTAAATAAATCATTGGAAAGTTTCATTTGTTTTTGCTTTAAAAAAATATACTTGGAGAACAAACCCTTGATGAAATGTTTCTATCTTGTGAAATGTGCAATATGAATAGTTCATGTTTTATCACATTATATTGATATGTATATTATGTTTTGGATACTCTTTTTGTGTGATAATAATGACCGAGCTATGTGCGGTGTGGGAGTGCACATGAGATGATGATGACCCAACTATGTACGGTGTGAGAGTGCACATGAGCTGATGATAACCTGGCTATGTGCGAGTACAGAGTGCACATAAGCTGAGTGTGGCGGGATGGTATGCATGATGATGTATGTATGTATGTATATATATATATATATATATATATATATATATATGTTATAGAAAGTTTATGAAAATATTTGTGAATGTGTTGTATGTTGGCATTGTTAATTGCTCTCAAATTGCTTTTCATTTAAGCAAGAAAATGGCTTTTTGATGTAACAAGACCCCTTCAACTAAATTGTTCTGTTTCTCATTGCAGCGAGATTCATTTTCGCTGCAGCGAGAAACTCTCGGGTAGGCAGCCTTAATCCATGCTCTGAATTTTGTTGCAGCAAGAATGGATTCTCGCTGTAGCGAGAAATTTCGCTGCAGTGAAAATAGATTCTCGTTGCAGTGAGAAACTCTTGGGTGGTTTCAAAATTGTGGTGCAGTGCATTCACTTTGACAATGATTTTCACCACCTTCCGATCAGAACTGGGCAAAGTGGTAAACATCAAAGCTGTAGCCCACCCTCTTAGCTTTCTAATGACTTAAAACTCATGTCAATTGGACTTCTGTAGTGTAAGATATTCTTGAAAAACAAAAATATATGCAAACATAGAATGCTTTTTCGCTGCAGCGAGAAACCCTTTGTTTTGCTTGTCTTGCTTGGACATTTGCTGAAACTTTCATTCTTTTCAACTTCATGGTTTATCATGGATCTTTCAACACTAAGGGATTTAATAATCAAAGGTTGAATTATGGGGTTTTACAAGAAATTAAACTAAATTGCATTGTTTTTAATAAAAGTGCATCATGTTTTCGAAATGTTTCCGTATCGGTTGCTTGTTCCCTTCTTATGTTCACTCACTAAGTTTCATACTCACTCTTTTAAACTTCATGTTTTCAGATTTAGAGGCAGTTGGGACCTAGATTGAGTTGTCTACGTATGCTCATCTTCTTGGTAAGTACTATGGCATTTCAGTAGCTGTACCTTCTCCCAAGGTCACTCCGCTTACGGTTAAGAGTCTTATGCTTGTGTATATGTATAAGTAATGTAGAGCACTAAGATTCATGTTAAAAATCAAATATGTATATTTGATCACTAATGCCATTATAGGTTGGCAAACGGGGTGACATTAGTTTAACATAATATAAATGTGAATATTGGGTTGCTATAAAATGTTACTAAAATATTTATAGTTGAGAATTACAATATGTGGTTTTAGAAATGATGGCTGGGAATGATGATCGGGATTACCTAAAAAGGCTTGCTTGGGCTTAGTGGGCTATGCCCATTTGGCCCATACGCCAGTCATGGTTCGAAAATTGGGCTGTGACAATTTTATTTTTAAATAGTAGCAACTTAATTTAAAAGCTTATTGGATAATGTAATCTTTCTTTTTAGAGCATGTTTGGCCTAGCTTTTTTTTTTTTACTTTAAAAGCTATTATAAAACCTTTATGAAAAATAATAGCTTTTAAAATTAAACTAAAATTGTTTGATAAATTTACTTTATAAACTTTTTTTTTTTATAAACAAGTTGTTTGGTAAAACAACTTATATAACTCTAATTTTGATTAAAATTACTATAAAAAGTATTTAATAAATCAGGAGAAAAAATTGAATCAAATAAAAAAAGATGAGTATGAAAAAAATATAATTTTCCCTATGATATTATGAATTGCTGAAGGATAAAGGAAGAATATAAAAAAATTTGTTATTATTTTTTAAAAATTGGCTTGGAATTTATGACTTTTAGAGCTGAACCAAACTAATGTTACCTACAAGGAGCAGAACCCAAAAAAAAAGAAGGGAAGCCTAAGGTGGTATTAATAATTGGTCCAACTAGGTCAAGAAAATCACTTTAGCTATTGATTGAGTAACTTATTTTCTTATTGAAATCATCAATGCTGATTCCATGCAAGTCTATCAAGGTTTTGATGTCCTTGTCAACAAAGTTCGCCTCCATGAACAAAAAGGTTTTGGCTTTTATTTTTTTTCCCATTATTTTAGACAAATTTTGTTGATTTTCTTAATGGGTTATTTATTTTGTCAAGAAGTGCCACATCATCTATTAGGTATTGTTAGCTCAAATGTGATATTCATTATTAAGAAATTTAGGAATTTTGCAATTCCTGTTGCTAAAGGAATTAAAGTTTATTTCAATTTTTTTGTAGTGCCGTCTATTGTTATACCTAAAAGAAAAAATTTTTCAAAACTGAGTTAACACAAATAAGTTACAAATATTAACTTCTCAATTTTCATCTAATTTATCTCAACAACCATTGGCCTTTTTGATTAATTATTTCAATCATAATCAACAAATATTATATACACTAGAAAGAAGTTAAAAATAAATAAACATCACATAATTGTCATATCAAATAATAAAGAGAGTTTTCAAAACAAAAAGAAAAAGAAGAAATAATACATGAATGCAGTTTTGAATTTAGATCTTTTGTTCTCTTAATCTTTTTAGGAATAAAAAAAAACCCCTAGAAGGATGATTTGTAGAAAGGGGAAGAGGAGAAGAAAATCGATAAGGAGAGAGGAAGGGGGAATTTTTTGAAAGAGGATCGTTTTGGAAAAAAATAACACTCCTAAAAAATTGGCCTTTTTTTGAAAAAAAAGAGAAAAGAAAGATCTTATTAGGAGTTTTTTTTAAGCTTTTTTTTTAAAAAAATTTATTTTTTTTAAAANAAAGGTTTTGGCTTTTATTTTTTTTCCCATTATTTTAGACAAATTTTGTTGATTTTCTTAATGGGTTATTTATTTTGTCAAGAAGTGCCACATCATCTATTAGGTATTGTTAGCTCAAATGTGATATTCATTATTAAGAAATTTAGGAATTTTGCAATTCCTGTTGCTAAAGGAATTAAAGTTTATTTCAATTTTTTTGTAGTGCCGTCTATTGTTATACCTAAAAGAAAAAATTTTTCAAAACTGAGTTAACACAAATAAGTACAAATATTAACTTCTCAATTTTTATCTCATGTATCTCAACAGCCATTGACCTATTTGACTAATTATTTCAATCATAATCAACAAATATTATATACACTAGAAAGAAGTTAAAAATAAATAAACATCACATAATTGTCATATCAAATAATAAAGAGAGTTTTCAAAACAAAAAGAAAAAGAAGAAATAATATCTGAATGCAATTTTGAATTTTAGATCTTTTGTTCTCTTAATCTTTTTAGGAATAAAAAAAAACCCTAGAAGGATGATTTGTAGTAAGGGGAAGAGGAGAAGAAAATCGATAAGGAGAGAGGAAGGGGGAATTTTTTGAAAGAGGATCGTTTTGTAAAAAAATAACACTCCTAAAAAATTGGCCTTTTTTTGAAAAAAAAAAAAAAGAGAAAAGAAAGATCTTATTAGGAGTTTTTTTTAAGCTTTTTTTAAAAAATTTATTTTTAAAAAAAGTTACTTTTTTTCAAGAATTTCTCACTAAATAATATTTGGCTCAATTTCTGCTTTTAATAAGTAGATAAGCTAAAAATAAATCAAACCAAACAAGCACTTATTTTCCTTATATCACCCAACACACTGAGCTCATGGCACCGTTTTCATGGAACCAAAGAAGCTTTAATTTATTAATTTTTTTAATTATATTTAATTAATATATAGGGTAAAAATACACTGATCTCTTAATTTTTTACCATAATTACAAGCGAGTTCATTAGTATTCAAAATGAACAGTTCGCGCTAGACACATAAGTCCTACTGTTAGTCAAACGTTAATATTTTTGTTAGTTTGATATCATGATAATATTTTTAAGACAATTTTTTATCTTTCATTAATTTTAAAAATTATCACTATATAAATTATAATTTTTCATTTTTAAATTTTTTCTCTCTTATTCAAAATAAATTCTCTCCCAATCGACCACCCCGTGGTTGAATCTGGCCAAGGAGTTTCAAATCCAGCTAGATCGGTGCTCCCCAAGGGAACACTAGACTAATGCTCCCCCAAAATCGCTCTCCCCAAGGGAGTGTGAGGTCTAGGTGCGCTGCCAAATTTCACTAAAGGGTGGTTGATTGGTGTAAAGGAGCACGCATTGGCCAGCTTGAGAGAAAGGAAAAGAGTAGAGAAAGAAAAAAGATATTTTAGATATTTCACATTTAGGCATTAATGTAATTTACATGTTTGGGACTGATTATTCATTTTGAATATTAATGGAGTCGCGTGTAATTATGATAAAAAATTAAAAAAATTTGTGTATTTTTTCTAATGTTAATGAAGTAGAAAACATTTATAAATCTACTCCTAAGCCTGAAATTTTATAAGCCTACTTGTAAACTAATCTTTGTGATTGGTTGCTTGAACCACAACGTATGGTGATCAGAAACCAGGTAAAAATGGAAATAATTAAGTTAAGCAGAACATGACATAACATAACATAATACCTTTTGAATCCTTCTTTCTTGAGAATTTAAGTAAGCTATATACCTTCATCAAATGTTGGATAAATGAATATGAAGAAATTATATTGCAAGAAACGTACTAATTCTATTGCCATTGACTTCAGCTAGAGTGATCTTCCTCATTTTACTTAATTTGGATATCTAGATCTCTGCCCTCATATCTTTCTCTGACAATCTGTCTCATTGCTTTGCCTCTCATTTTTCTACATCCTATTTCTGCTGCTGTCATCATCTGATATCTGCAACATGTGATTACATTATCTCTTCAATATTTATGTAGACTCAAAGATATCAAGAGAAACCAATATCAGAATTTATGTGCTTCTCATTCATATCATTATATCACCTCAGCTTAATCTCTTGTGAAAAGAACTAAATTGCAAAATCCAACTTAGATCAAACTTAGGAATTTTCAAGCCAAAGCAACTTATTTCACCAACCTTCTTATTGAAATTATCTCTTTGTTTGTGTGTGTGTGGAAGTTAGTAAAAGTTCCAAAAACTTATAACAATTAGACACATTTTAACTTCTTCAATATTCTTTAATTCCTCTCACTCTGCAGAAACACTTTGAAAATTCAAAGTCCCCTTGATTAATTAGTTATGCGCTTCAATGGAGCAATGGCTGACAAAAGATCCATAGAGTAGCATTTATATAATTACTTCTAAGTGACACAACGAAACAAAGGCAATATCTTTGTAGGGTTCAGGAGCTATATTACAAAAGGGCAGAAAATTTTGATGCCCCTGGCAGCCTAGCTAGCTATACAGTTACGGAAAACATCAGGGCTGTTCTATTCCTAAATCACTGCTATAGCCTTGAAGTTGCCCATCTTATGAGCTCGCGGGTTTTATTGCGCCATGTCCAGTCAATGCACGTGAATCACATGATTGGGAAATCCCACGTTTCAGGATGGATTTCGAAGTCCCATAGCTCTTGTTGCAGCTGCCGTTCGCTGCTGGAATTATGCACAAACTTGTTCAGTTTCTCCTTTATTTTTTCTGCACCAAAAGTAAATATATGTGCTCCAATCTGCGACCAAAGGAAATTCAAAGCGTTTTTAGATTAACTTCAAAAATTGCACAAACTTTCAATATTCAAGTTTGGGAGAAAAGGAAACAGAAATGATTTCGGAAATTGGGAGAGCAGTGTTACCTCAGCATGAACAATGTGGACAATGGTATTCCCAAGGACCGAGAAATTGGCGTTCAGTACTTGTGCTCCTTCTTCATGAAGTATGCGGATCATCTCGTAAAACATGAACTGACAGTCTTGCCCAGTCATCAAAACCACCTCCATAGCAGAATCAGTTTCATTAATACTGATTTCAGGAGATTTCGAGACTGCTGCGGCTTCAGCTGCAGTAGCAGTAGTGCATCTATGGGATCTCTTTCTTCCCATTAGACTTTCCTTTTTCTCTCTGGATTCCTTCAACCTCGTTTGCAGGCTCTGTATGTAATTCACGGCTTCATCTATTTGATCAGGCAGTGACAATGGCTCCTGCAGTATCCACTTTGAAATTAAAACCATAAACCATTTTTAAAAACAAAATTCTTTCACCCCAATAATGTTATAATGGATAGAGAATTAAACCCAGACATAAAAAGCAAAGAAAAACAATTAACCTTGGACGTATGACGGGGGAGTAGAGAATTGAGCCTGGAGTACAAATTCTTCATATGATTTCTCCTGTTCTTCTCAATGATCTTCCTCTCAATCTTAGCCGAAGAACAAGGAGAGCGCTCCATTTCCTTGTGAACCGAGTATACCATTTGAAGTTCCATCGCTCAAGACGGCTAAGCTGTCTTACGTTGGTTTATATGCACACAAACTCTTGTTGATAATAAAAGCGGGGGAGGGAAAAGTGGAAAACGATGAAACTTCAGGAAGCGAGTGAAAGTGATTACATGATGATGACTGATGATGGAAGGTAAAGCGAGAAAAATGAGAACACGCAGACATCGTCACTTAGGTTACGTCACCTGCCACTGATCAGCACTCCTTCAGGGGGCCAGCCGTCTATTTGGAATTAGGCTCTTAACAGTAGTTACACGTGCAAATCTGTTTGCTTTTTTTTTTTTAAACTTATTTAGGGTCCTTTTGTGCTTTCCTTCCATATCCAGGAAACAGCTCTGTTTCTTGATTTGATTCTCATATCCCATCAAATTTACGTCTTTGTGTTCAGTTTTCATCTTTCTTTCAACCAACTATTCCTAACTCTGGTGCTAACTTCCTATTAAAAAGATAGCAAATAAGTAATCCTATTTCAACCACCCCTACAGGTGTCTGTCCATATAAATTGTTTGTCTTTCTTTCAAAAATTATAATTAAAATTTTACGTTACCCTGCATCACTTGGTAAATTTGTAAAAATTAATGATTTCTTGTGGCAATGATTTGAAAGAGATTTTAACGTAATGATTACTTCTCTTGGATTTTGTCACGTGATGCTTGGATTGTGTTGACCAATTGGTTGCGTGAGGAAAATAAGTTGGTTGAAAAAGATGGGTACATCGGGGCTAGCCTAGCGTAGCTGGGTCCATCCTCTCCCTGGTGGATCAGTGCCGTAGACCCCTGAATGATCGATGTTATTGGCGCAAATGCCTCCTTATTGGCTTCGAAAAAGGCTTAACACACAGTCCAAGTGACCCCGTTTGAAGGGTCACCCGATTCGTTTTCCTTGCTGTTTTGGCAAATTCCGTGAGGGAGGGACTTGAAGGAAGAGATCTTGTTAATTTTGACTTTCCTGATTCCGAGCATGGTCTGATGCATGGAAAAACACTGTATCGATTGCGGCTTCACCAATTAAGTCACGACAGAGTTGGGCCGTACTGTTGCCGTGGTGGCCATTCAGCGTTGACTGTCAAGCCGACAAATTAAGGTTCGCTAGTGCGCTCTTTTCAGTGTATAAACAGGGGAAAAAAAGGTCGGGCTGGTAAGGTGGTTGGAAGTTGAAAGGCAGTGCCATCGAACCAGCAGGTCTCGGACCACTCTCTCAGATTTTAAATGGCAATGGCTTTTCCATCATTGCCTGGAAAGTATGGGCATGTCAGCATTTTTTTCCTTTTGGCTCAGTGCTTCATGAATTATTTCATTGCAGAGAATTGCCACAAACTGAAATTAATATAATAATATTAAATATTCACTTTTGATGTCAATTGCTATGATGGAAGGAGGGACTCAGAATATTGAAAGCTTTAAGTCAAGACTGATTAAATATGTATATATATATATATATATAGAAATTTATCCGATAAATTTTATGATAAACGTTGATTGTTACCAATATTGGTGTAGTATTGTAATAATTATAAATTCTGGGTCCATTTCATTTCGCAATTGCACTATGAGTTGTTACTAACAGTAAGCTTTAATATTACGCATGTGGAAAATTGTCATAATGATGAAAATGTATATTTTAAAGGTTGCTAAGTTGTTATATGGTACGAATTCAAGAATGCTTTATACAATATATTTCATTATATGTGGTTGGACAGAGACAGAAATAAAAAAGAAAGAGATAATATCTCTATGCTCTTTCTTTGATGAGGGTTTCAAATAGTTTACTCATTCCAAGTTTTCCACTTGTACTTCCTTTGGATGTATATCTAAATCAAGATAAGTGTGTTTATTCTTCACCAAGTCTTCCCTCTTATCTCTTTCCTTAATCATGTTGCTCTTCTGTCCTGGAAAGTGGACCAAGTACGGAAATTCCGAAAATTCCTAGGATATTTCCTTAAGTCAAGACAATGGAATGGAACAGAACATGAATTCAAAGAGGTCATATATGCCAACTGTTTCTTTAAAGATTATGGGTTCAGTGTTTTTCCCTTTTTTTTTTTTTTTAAGGAAACCGAAAAAGGAAATACTTGGGACAGATATGTAGCCACTAGATCCATTTTCAAATGTACCCTCAATGTTCTTTGAACCCATTACGTTGTGTTGGTACGGGATGACTAGCAAAGTAGTCAAAAGTTGTTTAATAGTTACTGATGCTATTCAACCATATAAAGCCTTAAGTCTCTGCTGTAGACTTTTTCATAGCTTCGATGAACATTCTTTGTAGACAGTAAAATATACAATGAAATAGAAAATCTAAAAGAAGGGCTTTGTTTTTTATTTTTATTTTTTATAATTGAGGGTTCTTTGATTTAACACACATTAGGAAAAAGGATTCAATAAGAATTTGTAGTCACGAAACTATTTATGAAATTAACTGACTCATGCAATGCAAATTCAACCAGAGCATGAAATTTGGCACTAGAATTCTTCCTCACAGTAGGAACTTAAAATATTATATATATATAGTAGTTAAGTTAATGAAATATAAAATATAAGATGTATGAATTTCCAATTATGTTATATGTTCATAAGTTGAATCGAGTAAGTCTTCTTTTTCACTTACAATTACGAAAAGGAAATTAAGATCAAGGGGACCAAGCTATGATATGACCTACTAATAGTCGATTGGCAGTCTCATTTCCTTTGAAAAGGGGAAACTCAATTTCGTAAAGAAATAATAATGAGAAGAACATGACTGGTATTATCAATTGTTTTGAGTTGTCATGCATAAATGCATTATCCGGTAGATTTCTGTTTAAGCCATTCAGACCTCCTATATGTGGTCACAAGCAATGCTTCTTAACTTAAAGCAGATACCTCACAAATCGGGTTAAGTTCAATTGATACTTCCAAAATTTAAGTTCGAGTTCAGGTTTGATTTGTTCACTTAAATTAAATTTATTGTAAAACGGTTTTAAATATTTTTGAATATATTTTAAAATTAAATAAAATATTTTTTATTAATTAATATAATAATATTTCAGATCAAATTAGATCAATCCCAGATCTAAAATATACTGTCAAGGGCCGAGGTCAAATAGGACCTGGACAGATCTAACTTGGAGGGCATAGTGGGGTAGATCTGATTCTACCTCCTGGGCTCAAAGATTAATTGGGTCTTTTACTCCATTTATGTTTGTTGGGCCCCAACTCTTGTACTCTGAAGCTTTCTAGATCTGTGACATTCAAAGAATTCAATGGATAGCAAGTAAGAGAATTGTTTGTGCTAATCGTGAAATTTAATTTGTAGAGGGCATCAAGGATCCTAGCACTATAAGTGCTTTAAAACAACTAAAAATCACCCAACTCTAACATATTCTCATATGTCAACTCAAACTGTGCATGTATTTTTGCTTAAAAATAAATAAATTCATCAAAAGCGATTTGAAAGATTCATCTCACAGGGGTATTTTGATCATTTTTTTCTAAAAATTTCGAAACCGGCTGAAATGTAATATATAAGCACAAAATACATAATTCGAAATCAAAAATAAATTTGAATGTCTAAAACATTCATTTAAAAACAAATTATGACTATTAGAATAAAATAAAAATATAGAATAAAATATTTAATTTTCTAATAAAATAATATTTTTAAAAACACTGCATAAATAATTTTTACAGCGTAAAAGTAAAATAAATTCCTACATACAGTAGTACAGATAACCAAAATATAAAATTTAATTTACAGTGACACGTGGGCCCACGGATGACTAAAAGTATCAAAAGAAATGAACCTACAGTTTTTGGATGTATCAAGTCCAACTATAGTCCTCGCCGATATCAGTTATCTACAATCTATTCTGAGCCTGAAATAGGTGGAAAGGAGGGTGGTGAGATTATAAAATTCCAGTGAGTAAACAAATATCATTTAAAATATCTAAAGGCGAGTAAAAGGAGACTATTAAAACATTTCATCAAACTGTAATTTATCACCTTTCAACTTATTTCAACCAAATGAAATCAATTTATTTAAATCAAGTAATCAGTATGGCTTATGAATTTCTTAAAAGCTTGGCTCATGCCAAAAATTATTATCATACTCAGTTATCTGAGATACTTTGGTCGAGGTTTATCCAAATTGAGTCCGCCAAGGCTATTAAAAAGTCATGTTTTATTTTGAAAACATAGTCGTTCCTTGGCGTTGGTCGAGTTCCCCTTCACATGGTAGTTTAACGTGAAGTGAACTCTAAAAGTTATACCTCGGGAGTTACCCTACTCGCCTCTCCAACCGATGTAAAATATAACGGGGTTTACCGTGCCCCTCTAATAGGCTAGTCCACGAAAATTCGCCTACTGCAGTAAGCTAATAATTATCCCACCAATCAATAAAATTCAATAACATGATATGACAATTATTGTAATTCACAGCCTTTCAAGGCTAAATACACATTTCATATATTTCAACACAAATATCAATTCAGCAATTCATGCAAATATTGTCATAAGCCATTCGATTCAAATCATAAATTTTACAACATAACAAGTGGTCTTCAATTACTCTATTTTTCAAAATCATTATTCAATTTCAAGACAATTTATAAAATCTTTTCATGTAAACACATTTTTGTTTGTAAAACACAAAGATTTACCATTTAAACTCATTTTCATAAAATTTCACCAAAACTGATTAAAAACATACTTTAGATAATTAAAATGATGGTAAGGTTACTCACAATACTAGGAGTTCGATATATTCCTATTCTCGGTCTTCAGGCATAATCTCTTTACCTTTGTTAGAGGGCTCACTACCCATACATCATACGTGATACAAATTTCAATAAATTGTGTCAATTTATCATAAACTATTTCAGGCTCTATAAATCTATATGAATGCACGAAATGTGATGCAAAATGTCCGAATAGCCGTTTAAATACGGTATTCGACCTAATTCGCACTATTCTCGGTGTAATTGGCTAAAACCTCCAATTTAACTCCAAATCAATTTCTTTCACTTTCTACACTCCAAATATACCTAAATTACCTCAGTGACTGTGAATGAGATTCAATTTATCAGTCCCGGATCAATAATCACACATGTCTATACAACAGGTAAAAATTCAAATTTTCACACCAAAATTTCCCATTTAATTTCTAGCCTCATTAAACATCAAATATCACCAAAATATCATGAAATATCATCAATTTCAGCCACAATATCCTCCCTAGGAAATTTGGCCATTGATGGTTGATGGGGAAAATGAATTCTTTTCTTGTTGTTTTGTTTCTAAATATGCTAAACTAACTAAAAACACTAACATAACTTAAAATCAAATCAATCTAACATTTTTCTCTCTCCATACCCATTTTGACCAGCCATGAATTCACCATGAAAACATGAAATCTAACCATGGAAAATAAGGAGAAATGCATGGGAAAGGTAGATCACAAGTCAAAATCAAGAAATTTTACCTTTGATTGCTTGATTCCTTTAAATCCACCAATTTTCCTTTGAATTTTCCCACCTAGGGTTCTTGTTTTTCTTTTCTCCCTTTGTTCTTCCTTTGCTCTTGGTTTGCGTTAATTTATAAGCCAAATATTTAATGGTTATAAAGATGCCATGTGTCACCATTTCATTGATCCATTTTTATTTCTTAACTATTAAGCTTTCTCTCTCCACCATATAAATTCCTTCAATTATCCATGATAATGTTGAGCAAAATCCATGTGCTGGACAAGGTCATGGTAGTGAAAAATTACTGTTTTGCCTTTGGGGTGGTAAAATTACCATTTTACCCTTATGCTTCGAAAAATATCAAGATTATAAATTTTTACTTCTCAACCTCAAATCATACTCCAATAAGTCAAATATGATCAAAATCTTTCAAAAAAATTTACATCTTGTACTCGAGTGGCAAAATTACCATTTTGCCCCTAGATAGTGAAATTTTCGATTTGACTCCAAATTGATCCTCGAACCCCGAATCACTATTCTAAGTCATTCTGAGACTTTAAAATTTTCAATTTCATCATAAAATCTCTATTTGATCTAGTTCGAGTCTTAAATCAATTTTGTTATACCTCTAGGTGCAATACCGACTTTTGTAAATTCTTCGGGACTCTCTTAGCATGCTGACATACTATCCAACACATGTATGTCATGACAAGTATTTTATAAGGTCGGGCTTTACATTATTCTTGACAATACAATTGTTAAGAATAACATAATTAAAGCATCAACGCAGTGGATTAACAAAAATTGAAATAAAATAAAACCATGCCTTTTACCTTTGGATCACCTTGGTTGTTTAATGTAAAGTTAAACATCATTGAAAATTAGAAAAGTATTTCTTTACCCTTTCAAATGATATCATAATCAAATGAATTCCTTTTAATGCTGAAAAATGTGAACACCTTCTTGTGTAAAAGAATCCCAACAACTCAATTGCTTAGCCTCCAATGTTACACACACAATTGTAATGGGTTTTTCTCAAAGCGAGAGCTTTATGCCATGAGCTTGTACTAACAAATGGACAACGATTTGTCTTCTTTTCTTCTTTGATTTCCAACAAAGAATCAATGGAGAAGTTTTCTTAAAAAAACCCTTTTAAGAGTGATGACACTCAACAGAAAAAACTATTTGGTTTTTTTTTCTTTTGTTGCCTTTTTAAAAAGTGGCTATAATGTGATTTTTATATCTAGGTTTAATTTTATTATTAAGCTTATTAAAATTTACAAAATAAGTCTTTAATATTATAACAATTATAATAGTTAACTAATGCCTAATTAAACTCTTTTAATTAGGTCCTTAGTAGTTAAAACCTAAAATTTGATTTAAGTATAACTTATATCATCACACTCTCAATTTAACCCAAATTATAACCTTTGTGTGTAACCCATTAGGTTCCTTACATGTTGGCAATAGAATTGAATTATAATTTTATCAATTAATTAATTTAAATGAATCATATTCAATTTTAAATTAACTAAGTCAATTTCATAGATCAAAATTAGCATCTAGTAATGCATCATGGCCACCTAATTGTTATGAGAGTCAAAAAATTCTTTGACAACTTTTCAGTGTACAGTTTATCAACATAATTCATTCTCTTATCATATATCTCGGAGATGATAAGAGTTTGGTATAATGCTTATTCTTATTAACCTTCATATTTGTTCTTGTAATTAGATCATTAGCTTTATAAAGAATTATGAAACTCATTTAATGATCTCCTAATCACCTTGGGCAAGTATTTGATTAGGCTAATATCAACCAAGAACTAATGAAATATTTTCCCTTGAATCACGTGGGTGATGATTCCTATCTTGACCACTCATTGGCTTTCATATACTCCATACTATACCTAAAAATATCCTGTTTTGACATCCTTGGTTAGGCACCTGTAAGAATGAAATCAAAACATAATACTCCACATACAAGACAACTTGGTGTTTCAAAGCTAAGGAGTAATTACACAATTAACACATAAAAAGTAATGCATGGACACTTGAGCAAAATACCAAATGTTATTCTCATGGTGGGTTATGTTTAGTGAACTCGCTCTCTCATGGCAAACACCCACATGCTAGTTCCAAGTACCCCTATATTTCAACCTATGAGAGCGGTTGCTTACTTCATAAGTAAGGAACACAACATGTGTCAATCTTTGAGCATTATTGATGCCTCGTCTTTATAATACAATGATCAAGAACTTTTATGAACAATGTACTCGAGCATATTGCTCATTGGTTAGTGCATTATCTCCTTACCTAAAGAATAGGGTTCGAATCTGTCTTCCCCTAATTATAAAAAAAAAAAAGAACTTTTATGAATAGTGCTTTGATGCATAAGTATCTTATAATTGTATCCCAATACAATTTCTTTGCAAAACATATATAGTTCCATGGGTTTTATCTACATAAGTACAAAAAGTAATTAAATCATAAACTTATAGATAAAGAAATACATTAGTGTTATCATGAATAATAAAATATCATACATGAATATCTCAAAGATGCAATTCCCTTACAACTACAGATTGACTTATAGAGCTTATACTAACAACAATAACTAAGAATATATTTAACAAAAAAGGTTTTGATGCATAAGAATCTCAGAATTATAACCCTTTTTATAATTCTTTTGCAAGGCCCATAACGTTCCAATAACTTTATCTTCATTGACATTTCATAACTCTTTATTAGTCAACTAATGAATAAAAAAATACCTCATACATTATATAAATAACCATAATATATATTACAGGAAATATGACTAATTTAAATTAGTGTTTTATAAGCATAAATCTGATTGGCTTGCAGAGCTTACATTAACATTCACTACATCTCATTGCACCATTGCCAATCTCATTGCCGTTATAGTTTTCACTCTTACCATCATGTCGAACAAATTAAAAGAATTTTGTTCTATTAAACAATAATGTCAAATGTACAATTACTATTGAGCATATACCAAAAAAATATTGTGTTTCGACCTATCCTCGTTACAAGCATGTCATACAAAAAGTTAGAATAGCATTATTTTTTTAGAAAAATAGAAAAGTTCAACTTCTCATCTTAACTAGGCATAATACTTGAAAAAAACTTTTAAACTATTCACAAATATTCAAATAAGTCTTTATATTTTTATTATATTCAATCAAGCATCTATACTCTTATTTTGGATCAAATAGGTTTTTATAACTAACAGTTAATTAATTGTCATTAATCAAAATATCATTTATAATTTTATGTTCATGTGACGCTGATGTGATGTTAACATGAAAAGTAAAAATGTCACATTATCATGTCATCATGTTATATCAATATACCATATTATCATCTCTTATGATATGTTAATATATCATGTTGACATAAAATGATAAGTGACAATTTAATTAAAAATAATTAATCAATCATTATCATAAATATTTATTTGGCTCTAAATAAAAATACAAACTCATGTAATAAAAGAATAATAGCTTATTTGAATTTTTTTAAAATAGTTTAAGAGTTTTTTTTTAGTATTATGCCTCTTGAACTATTAAAATAAACATGTTCATAGGAGAGAAAACATATTAAAAGAAACATGATAGAAGCTGCTTTGTTTCTTGAACATTAATTTCTTTATACTATTATTCGCTAACATCAATTTTTTTCTTGTATTTATATTTGATATGTAGTAATTAATGAAACACAATAACTGCACCAGCTCTGTCATGAATTTAATTACAGAGCAGAGTTTCATGAGGACCATGACTAACTAACCAAGCAAGAGAAGGAAGAAGATCATACTGTGGACTTACATAAATGCAGTTATGCATCTTTGAACCGGGAAAAAAGTATTTTCTTTTTTTAAAATCTGGCGATGGAATCCAGTGCACTTAAACAGCGTGCTTGATATATAATTAATAAAGGTTCTTATTTTAGCATATTAATACTAGAAATTATCGATGACTTTGAGCTTCAATTCTTAGTAAGTACCAGAATAATATTGAATACAATGATTAACAACTGATGTATTTACAGACACTTTCGTGATTAACATTATCCTCTAAGTAGAAAACTCGTAAAGCCTGAAACAAGTAAAATTCTTCTCGTCATTCTCTATCACAAGTTCTAGCAAGCCTCGGCGATTCTGGAAAGCTCATAGTAAGAATTTATATACTTTACTATCAATATTTATGAGGCAATCAAAACTTAATTTTTTATTTCCGCCAACAAAATTATGTCTCTCTATCATCACCACACAACTTCCACGGCAGTGCAATGCAAGGCAGGCAAATTCTCCAGCAGATCAAAGGTTAGCATGGAAGCCTTGGGCTTCTGTGGCCGGTCCGAATATCCCACCGGCAAAGGTGCCGGCGTGGTTCTCTCGAATGTTCCTAACCACTTAGCTTGCATGTACTTATGCTTTCTCCATGGGGCCAAGTGCATTTTTTTCTCTTTCATGCATTTTTTGGCTGCAGTGCATAGAATCTTGATCAATGCTTTTAGCCTCTCTGCTTTACCAACCAATAGTTCTGGAAGCCGGGCGATTAACTTGTTGTAATCTTCATTGGCCCTTGCCATTTCGAATTCAGCTCGGAAGTTCAACTCGATGACGACCCTTACCTCTCCCTTTTTGGGGTTTGATTTGTCCAACACCTCTAAGTACGTGTGCTCCCCTGAGGGAATTTCAGGGGAGCTCCGCCACTTGGACCTGCATATGTAACAATTGAAACCAACGTTTTGAAGACAAATCGAGAGTTCTCTTTGCAAGCAGTTCCGGCAACCTCCGGCCACCGGTCTCCGACAAGCGCATTGCACTCCCATCACATCTAATTCCCTCAATGCCTCTTTTGTAGCTTGTCGAATTCTTGATTCCAGAGAAGTAGTTCGGTACAATGTTGCCTACACGAACATTAATCACGAAAATTTTAATCACCCATTCTTAAATTCTCCAATATGTTTGTCATGTTTAGATATTGGACAAAAATTTACCTGAAGAAGCTGTTCTTGGGCTTCCCAGAAAATCTTGTTCTGTTCAACCTGGCTAAGATCCTTATCGTCATTAGCATCTTCATCAAGGTCAAGAAAATTTTCCTCTGACTCATTGCTTCCGTCCAAGAACCCAAACATCATGTCGGCAAAACTCGCCGCTCCGTCGAGGAACTTGTCGATTTCCTCGGAATTCTGTCGTGTCACCGGGAACTTTTCCATTTCTCCGGCCACGGGAATTTTTGTTGGTTTCCTTTGTTAGGGAATTTGCAAATTGTGTGCTCTTAGTTTTTGTTCCCAACGACGAAAATTGTCACCAATTTTATAGCAAGTAGCAAAGGTGCTGGGTCCTACGTGGGACTGAGTTGTCCCAGGTGGACGGACGAACCGCCGCGGACAGGGAAGAGGGACCATCGCTTACGCGGCAAGTGATAACTGGGTTATGAGTAAGTCTTTTCAGTGGATTGAGGATTAGACAGCTGCGATCCACGTCAGAGTAACCAATAATTCAAGACCAGGAGATGCAGTGTGGATATGCTTGGGAAATATACTATTATTAGCTTTATGTTTAATTTGATTATTTTAATTTCAAACTGATTACTGTTTCCTAATAATGATTAGGGGTGTCAAGTGTTGTTGCGCTATCCTAATCGTAGCAGATGGAAATGAAGAGATAGCTAGAAATTGCCACGTGGAATAACGTATCAGGAAGTCACGTGGCATTGTCTTGGGATGTTGATGGGAAAGCTTATCCAATTTGAGCGGCAACCATACTGCTTGTCCGGATATTCCAGCAGCCCCAGTAGGTTCTTATAGAATGTAAGAATAATGAAAGATGAATATTCCAATTTAGGGTTTTGCTCCGTTGGTTTGCCTTGGAAGTAAATGTCCCCCCAAGTATGGCTAATTTTGACTTATTTCTTGATTTATTTAATTTTTATTTTACTGTTTCAGATGCTCTGTTACATTAATAAGTAATTTTTTTTCAAAATTAAATTTGATAATAATCTGTTTGACCGAGTAAAAGTAGTTGCATTAAATTTAAAATAAAAAACATTAAAATTAAAATGGAAGGCAACAGGGAAGAAGCAGTTGGGAAGTGAAGGGCTTTAATGTCATTTGAAGGGTGCATGTTGTTTGGTGGTATGAATTACACCCGCAAGCCCAAAACAATGGGCTCAAGTGGTTTTCTGGCGGAAGTGAAAAAAATAATTGCTTCTGTTTTTTGTCCTTTTCAGGGATGGGCAACGGGTTGAAATCCCATATTACTTCCTCAAAAAACAGTACAACAGAAAACATTATATAATATATACAGGTAATTAGGAGTAACTAATTAGGTAATTAGGAGTAACTAATTAGGTAATTAGGATACTTAATTAACCCTTTTTTGAACCAGTCAAGTTAATATATTGGCAGTGGTATCTATATTAAGTATATTATCTCGAATCAAGTGACAATAATTCAATTAATAAATTTATGTAAAATTTAAATACATTAATAATAACAAAATATAAAAACTGGGATATATAACTTTGTACTTTTATTATATAAAAAGCATTTTTTACGTACATTTAAATTTTTACTAATAAAACATAATTTTTTTTTTTGGAAATTGTAATTTCTTTCCCTTCCATCCACAAAGTGTATGCGCCTAATTAGTCTAGTACTACAATTATTTTGGTACCAATGAATCTACTTATAAAAAATCGGCAAAATGCACAATTTTTCTAAAGTTAGCAATTTGGATATAGCTGACTTGCTTATTTTTTAAGTATTGTGTTCAAAGTTGTTGTGTTAAGGCCAACTTAAAAGGAGAAATCGAACCTTTTAAATGTAAAAAATTGCTTAATTGGGAGTCAATGTTTTGGACCCCTAATCATGATCATTTTTGTTATTCAAATGTAATTATGATAAGGTGCCAGGGGCATTGTATGTAAGTGTTATGTAGTTATAGTGGCATATTCGCATCAAACCGTGTGTAGTAGGTTAAAAGGAATATCTTGCAGCATAACGGCATATTGTTGAGAAAGCATTGAGTATCCCCTCATTTCAGGTGATGAGGGGTACAAAAAATTACACTTTGTTCATCAAGTATGCGAGATCTAACTCAAGATGAAAAACAGCTTAATTTTCTTAGCTACCCTTTGACCACAGTCCTCCATGGACAGCAGTTGATCTAGATAGATTTATGCATGTAGGATAGGAGTTTCATCAGTTCTTTTCTTCTGAGCTGGACAAGAAAAATATATGCATTCAAATGTATTCAACGCACCCCCAACTTGCTAAAAACTATTTCTATCCATCTAAAACAGTCCATAGCATATGCAGCATGTCTTACTTTTGAGATCGACAGAATGATCGATTGACTAAACATCCTCGGATCGGACAAATTGCCCCTCTCTCTTTGGTCACTGGTCGTCAATTTCCAGGAATACAGATGTTTGGGCCACAGACAAACATCATTACAAAGATAACAACTAGGACAATATATATATATATATATATATATATATATTCTAATATCCACATTTGACATTCTAGATCTTTGTTTATCGCTAAAAATATCTGAATTAATTCCTCATCTCTATTCGCTGCAACGAAAATATCTGCGATTCCAATCAGAATTGTACTCAAAGTAATCCTTGATATTTGAACAAAAATTAATTTTCAGTAAAAACTAATCATGCTCTATGACTATGAACAAAAACAATTGCTGTGCGGTCTTCAGTCCCTTCGTCCTTCTCTTTTCATCCTTTCCCTTATCTATTTGTTTCTCTACTTTTTGTGAAAAAGAAGCCAACTTCTTCCTACTTTCAGCCACAGCAGTGAGTGAGTTATCAAGGGTGGGTGTGTACTGGTATATTGGCCAACAAAAGAGGACGGACAAAGGCTAGCTGAATGGCGTTGTCATTGTGGCTGGTAAGCGTAGCTATAATGCTGAATTGGAATGACAAATACCGAAAACGGGGCTAGCTTAACCTGCTGATAAGAAAAGACTGGTGATATTTAATACTCCTTGCCTAGTTAAAAATATGCATCTCTCCGTGCCGGATAACTACTTTTATTCGCTGTCGATTATACAATTGAAAAGAAATGGCAACCACAAATTGGAATGCATGATAATTAATGAGTTGATAACTTCGCTTAATCAAAACAAATGTTGGTTAAAAGTTTTGTTTATTTAGGTGTCATTTGTCTAGATACATCTAAAATTAGAGTAAAACAATGTCTTTGAACATCTACTTCATTCTCAGCAAGGTTTAATTTTATCCTTCTAATTTATATTTGGTTTTGGTTTTTATCCTTTAATGATCCCAAACAACAAGTTTTCTTGACTTTTTTCTTGAAAAAGACACCTCAAAGTTTTGATCCTTTCTACAACCGTTGGATGCTTCAATTACAGTTTTATAACCAAAATAGTTGTAATGGCTTCCTTTCTAAAGGTTTCTTTTAGTGAGGGGTCAATTTCTTTTTTTTTAAAGGTAGTGAGTTAGGTTAATTTCTAACACTTAATTTTTTTAATTATTTTGATTATAATTTCATGCAAATCTATTAGTATTGAAAAGATACCGTTCGTATCAAAAGAATATCTTTTACTAGACACAAAGTCTAACAGTTAATATTTTCATTAATTTCATGTCATGATAATATTTTTAGCACAATTTTTCTTTTCATTAATTTTAAAAATTATCACTATATAAATTATAATTTTTTATTTTAAAATTTTTTTATTTAAAAAAATTTCTCTTTACTGGCCGGTCATCTCATGGGTGAATCTGGTCAAGGAGCATCAAATCTGACTAGATGATCAGCACTCCCTTAGGGAGCACCAATCTAGTGCTCCCTTATGGAGTAGAGTTGAGAGGTGCTCCCTAAGGGAGCATTGTCGAAACTAGCATTCCATTGCCAAATCCGGTCGCGGAGTGGTTGGTCTATGTAAGGGAGTGTCGCAAACCGGTTTGAGAAAGGAAAAACGTTGAAAAAGAAGAAAGGTATTTTAGACATTTCATATTTACGTATTAACGCCGTTTACATGTTTGGGACAGTGTGTTTATTTTAAAAATTAATGGACCCGTATGAAATAATGATCAAAACTGAAGATATTTTACCCTTTTGTATAATATTTTAAAGTTTTTTGAACAATTCAATAAAATTAAAATAATTTTTATTATATTTTTATATTTTTATTTTGAGTCAAATAAGTTCTTATAACCAATAATTGATTAATTGTCATTAGTTAAAATATCACTAATTATTTTTTATGTCTACATGGCTTGATGTGATGTTAATGTAATAAGTGAAAAATATCATATGATCATTTTATCATGTCATATCAACATAGCACATCAACATCAATATGACATGTTAGGATGCTATAGGTGACATAAAATAACAAGTGATAGTTGATTAACGATAGTTAGTCACCATAAATATTTGACACTTAAAATAAAAGTATAAAAACTTAGTTTAAACATAATAAAAGAATAATGATTTATTTAAAATTTTTAAATATAGTTCAAAATTTTTTTTAATATTATGTCAATTACATTTTATCAATTCGCCATTAAAAGAGAAAAAAAACATAAACTATCGACATAACATAATTAATTACTTGTTCATAGATATCTACTTGGACCACTTGATGAAATTGTATATAAACGAGAAAGATAGAAGTAGCAAATCTATTAGTCCAGGCAGGTGAGGGCTTCGTTAGCAAATCTTATTAATCTTAAACCAGTTGCAGACTTGCAGTGATTTCAATTGGTTTATAATATGATCACATTTTTTTCTCCATTCATTCCACTGGCTTTGATTAAGCTGCATAAATTAACTATTATGTATAATTAAGATGGTTTCAAAATCTTGTCAAGATGAGTTCCTTGTTCTCTAGGTTTGTACTAGATTACATGATCTCTCCACGTTCTTGGTGTCAAGATAATGTTGAATTTAGCTAGATTTATTAAAGTTCTTGTTGAATATGAATGCTTTGGCACTTTATGGCAACTTGAATGAAGAAATTGATGTAAATCCACGCAAGTTAAAAAAAAAGAAGCCAAGAGCATCATTATTATTAATTTCAAGCCGGAAGGTTGTGATACGTAGATGAGTTAAAAAGTCAATAATAGTCTTTGGAGGTCATTGGAGGGCACTATCTTCTTGTTTAAGATAAGCTATCACATAACTTGACATAAATATAAATAATTACACGAGAATCTTACTGGTAGGATCCCAGACAAAAGGGTAAAACTTAGCATCAAAGTGTTTCATTAAACAAAAATTGATTTGTAAACTTTATCAAGAAATGAATTTTTTTTTCTTGATAATGGTACAAATGAGAAACCCATATTAATTTGTTTTGCTTTTACCTTTTCTTTTCACTGGGAAATTAAACGTGCCAATTATCTACTTTTAATAAAGATATAAACGTGAAGAGTCCCTCGGCTAGTGGGAATATGATGTTAGCCTTGAAATTTACAATTAATCACACTTTATTATAGGGAGCATATCACTTGTAATTATTGTATTACAGTAGCTTCATTTCATTTGATCGGTGGGTAAAAATGCATTTTAGGGTAAAACCCACTTTTTTGTATGGATTAGGCATTCTAAGCTTGTAAGATTCTAAAGGAAAATGATGAAAACCATTGAAAGTACATCTCTATTAACTTTACCAAAAAGTCTTCCATATATTAGGAGATCATATTTCTACCTAGCTATACTTCTTTCAAGGATTACTTAAGCAGTATCTTCTTTTTATAAGATGGTGCCAGCACATTCGCACTCATTCACATTATATTAAGGGAATGAAAAAGAATAAAATGACGATGATGATATAGAGAATGATGTCCAGCAAGGAAAAGTTTAGTAACAGTAACAAATTTGAGACCAAAGACCATGAAGTGAAGAATTGTCTATTATAATATTGTTTAAGGTTGCATAAATAGAATTATTACTAGTAGGGGGTAGTACGTTAATTTCTTCTCCTTCAGGTATTGTCTTCTTAAACAGAACTTTCCAGCTTTCATTCCTTCTGTCTTGTTCCAATTTGCAAGATAGCAAACTCTAATTTATCCGTTCATTGAATATATGTTATGACAATTTGACAGAGAAAATATTTGAACCTGAGGCCATCAATTCCCTGTTTCAGTCATTATTGTTCTTGTTATCACAAAAATAAATAATTAAAAAATGAAGCATGGCTCGAATCGTTTCTGCTTGCCTGGCGTGACTCCATCCATTATTCTAGTGATAATGCATGGAGTTAATAATTATGATTTATTATACATTTTTATTAAATTATTTAAATCTGCTCGTAGCACAACGAGCATAATGAATAGAATTTAAAAAGCAAAAAATAAAACATGAAATAAAAATATCAATAAAATGAAATTTAAGTAATTGTCAATTTCAAAATAACGTATTTTAATAAAGCAAATGAAAAGCAAACGTAGAATTGCAAGTGGTGTTCATTGATGGTCAAGTAATTAGTAAAATATTAATCAACAAAGAACAATAGCTCAATGGGACAACGTTGGATAAGATTTGAATTTATGTGGACAGTACCTATATTCAAACTGAAATACCCTTTTGTTTGGATTTTGAGGGAAAAAATGATAATTTATGAGATAAAGATGAGAAGTAAACAAACAAGCTCTTAACAACCATCTTTTTGGCAAGAAGAATCATAATAACAAAGATAAATACAAACAACATATATAGGATCTTCACCTCATCATCTTTGATGTTAGTTTGAAAAAACTATGGTGTTTACTGAACATCAAAGACACTAAATTACTCATCCTCGTATATTAAAATTAAGGAACCAGTAAAAATGCTTATCGTGTACCTTATCTGGCTTTGAGCTTGAAACCGTAGGTAAACATCATTGACAAGTATATATGAATTTGCAAAGGAAACTAATTTTTCCATGAAAGTAACAATATGAGCAAGTATTATTATAGAGTTATGGGATAAAGAATTAACAAAAGTTTGTGTTTCCATTATAATTTATTTCTCCCCTAGCAGAGTAGCCTCAGCAATTTCATTTTTTGTGCTTGCTTCCACTGTCGAATTACATGGAAAATTATCAGTTTACTCAATCAATGCACGTGTATAATGACAGACATGGGTTGCTTACTTCTTTACTGTGCTAAATGATCATCATCAGTCTATAACTTTGTCCGTGGGTGGGTCCACTTACAAGGAATTTACAGCTCCCAGGACAAGAAATATCGTAAACATATACTCTTTCTTCTCGCCTTTTTGCATTCTTTAATAATTCTTTTTCTTGCTTGAAATCGGAGGTGATGGATAGCTAAAACCAAATGTACATGTAGCGTATGGCCATCGGTGAATATTTAAACCCAAAGTTCAATTGAAAAGGTCATGGTGATGCATTTAGTTACATTAGTTTATGACAATGGAAAATAACTTTTGAACATTAACGCTGATGTAATTTGAGCTAAAATATTGCAGTGTGAGATTTAACAGCCCAAGAAAGTTGAAGGACAGAAACAATTAACTATTAGACAATTTGGCTAGTTGCAAAAACACCCGATGAGGATTGCCAGTTGGAAAGAGTAATAACCACTCACTATCCTTGGTGTGGCAACCATGACTACCGGCTCTTAGTATGCTCTAGCCTATCTTAGTAGTTTAAGTGTCACAATCCACGTCAACCCTTGTGAAGTATTATTCTTATTAACCCATTGACCTCATAATTTTATCTCACAGAAGGGACTCTTTAGGATCATGACATCCTCCCTTGACTCTCCATTGGGAGCTTCTCTTCAATGTCTTCCCTTCAATATGAGATTTATGACTTTAGTTGTTGGAAGCACATTCGATTGGGATTCACATGGCTCCTCGCTGGGAGCGTGACATTCTCTCCCACTTTAATAAGTGCTCATTGTCCTCGGTAGTACATTGGTAGTATCCCAAAATCCATTCTGATGCTAACTATTACAATCCACACCAACCTTTGTGAGGTATTTGATGAGAAAGGGCTAGCCATGCATCACAATGCAAAACGAAAATAAAAACAAAAATATAAACGCATTGGAAATAAACAATCAAAATTGACCTTTCCACCTAAAGCCACTTTTATGGCTTTTGGATGATGTGCAATAAAATAAAACATATATGTGATCTGGTCATTACCTTGGGGACAAAGGAAAGTTTGATTCCTTGTTCAAATTGCATTAAAACAACCTTTTCGAGAAACCTTACACCAAACTTGGTTATCGCAAACCAAAGCTATCCAAGAAGTTTTTATGCAACCTCTAACGAAAGTCCACATAATGAATAAAGAAATCCTTATAAGAGGGTAGGATTGCCAAGCCTTCAATGTGCTAGCAAGGATGTGTTCTGAACACATTTCCCTTCCTTTTTCACCCTAGCCAAATAGCACAAAAGAAAAACAAATTTTTCTCACACATTTACAAAGGGCAGTAACACTACTCACTAGAGAAGAGTGGTGGCTAGGTTACTAAGGATGAGTAGCTTAAGCAGGGTATTTATGTTTTGGACCAACTTCAGTCCTAATGACCTTTTTTCAGTAATTGCTAATTGGTCTTTACACTAAATTAAACCTTTTAATTAAGTTCAATAAAAGTTCATAACTTCTAGTTTTGACTAAGTCTAACTTAATCACCACTCCTAATTTAATCTAAATATTCACCTTTTATGTGTGACCCATTAGGCTTTCAACATGTTAACAATGACCCTGAAATGCAATTTATGAATTAAATTTAAGATTAGATCAATTCAAACTACTTTGAATTTAACATTAATCATATCAATCACTTTATGATCATAAACCAGGAGCGGGATCTAACAATCCATCATGGCCACCCAAATGTTAAAAGAGTCAAAATGGTTTGACTTAACCTTTTAGCGATTACTCTCTCAATACAATTCAATCCTTTCACTTTTCACGATGTATTTTAGAAAGTTTAGGAGCATGGTGCAGTGTCAACTCCTAAACCTTCCATGTTAGTCATGACACTAATTAGTTATCATGGATTATAGGAAACTCATGTCATAAAATCTATTGTGCTTTGGCTAGAGTCTTCACGTAGGCTAACTCAGGGCATGAATAATCAAAATACATCTTATTAATCACTCATAGTGATGAATCCTTTCTGGACCACTCATTTGCCTTCATACATCTCATGCTATAATCAAAATTATCGTGTTTAGTCATCCTTGATAAGACCTGTAAGGATGAAATCAAAATATATCAATCCTCGTATAAAACAATTTGGCATCTCAAGTCTAAGGATCACTTTCATAACTGTCTCATGAGGATATACTCCATTGACATCAGAGTGAAGTAGTAAATGGAATCTTCATGTCGTGTCATGTTCAATGAACTTGTTCTTAAAATAAACACCTACACTTTAGTTCTAAGTATTCCTATACTTCAACTTATGAGATTATACTTTGATGCATAAGAATTTCATAATTGTAACACTTTACAATTCTTTTATAGATCATGTTAATCTCATGGACTTCATCCAATAGGCTTATAAGCATAGTTTTATTGATGAAGGAAAACCTCTAATCATTCAGTATGAATGATATGATTTCATGATTGGATCTAAGCTTTAACCAATTCGATTGGTTACAAGGCTTATTCCAACAATCTTGTTTGCTTTAGCCTGTTGGCTTTAGGGTTTTGTTTCACAAAAAATGCCTCACAAGTTGAAGGTGGTGTGAACCCTTAAATGCCCAGTCTCATTCTAGTACACAATCGATGTGAGATTTATGTCTCCCTTTTAGGACCATGGCATCCTCCCTTGGCTTCTCGTAAAGAGCTTCTCTTCAATATGGGATTTATTACTCTATCCATTGGGAGCATAGAATCTCTTCGATGTGGGATTCATGTGGTTCACTGCTAGGACCATGACACTGTAGTGAGCCATGTGAATCTCACATTAAAGAGATTGTACACTCCTAGCGGGGAGCTATGAGGATGATACACTCTTAGCGGGAGGAACCATAAATACCACATCAAGGAAGATGTCATTGTCCTAAAGGGATTCATCAATCCTAGATCAACTGTGGTATTAAAGTAAAACTGGGCATTTAAGGGTTAATGCCATTTTCAACCCGTGAGACTTTTTTCATGGAACAAAATTGTGAAGGAAGTAGTCCAAATCGGACAATACCTCGCAATTTGATGTGTATCATGAAGAGTAGTGTCTAAACGATTCATATGAAAGTTCAACACAAACTGAGTAAAGCTATCAAGAAGAAACTGAAAAACTAAGTCAATACTTAGTTCATGGTCTAGCGCCAGTCTCCATTGTCCAAGCCTCTCAATGAGCCTAATTATTTCCAACACGTAAGCCCTAATAGAATTGCCTTTTGTGATCTTACATTGAAACAATTCTTTAAAGATGTTATATCTCCTAGTGCACCCCTCCTTATCGAATAGCTCTCTAAGGTGAAAAATCATGGTTTGGACATCTATGTGCCCATGTTGGTTTTGAAGCTCGAGAGACATGCTAGCCAACATCGTACATGCTGCCTATTCTTTGTCATCCTTATGAAGTTGATATGCATCTCGATCATCAACACTAGAATTATCCGCAGGGAATGGTGGAAAAGGAGTGTCCAAGACATATGATTTCTTCTCTTGTTTCAAGACAATCTTGATGTTTCAAAACCAATCAAGGAAGTTTGGGCCAGTGAGTTTGTTTGCATCCAAAATGCTCCAAAGTGACAAGTTATTAGCCATAACAATGTATAAAATCAAGCTTCAATACATAAGCAATTTGTAAATATTATGCATATACTATTTAAAACAAGGTTTTAATATTTTAAATAGCTCTTCCACTATTTTATTCAAAATGACAACCTTTAAAGTCATTTCAGAAAGTCTCTACTAGGAACTTTTTAGTGGGCTAAGACCCCATTCAACTTACCTTGACCTTGAGTTACTCAATAAGCCATGATATGCCTAATTGGGTAGATAAATTATTTTATCGATCACATCTCTTATGTGACTCCTAGATGTAGTTAGGTGACAACTCTTTGCCTAAGTATATCGTATATACTTCGCCTAACTATTGCCTCTAAATTTGCATGGTCAACTTTGACATATCCGAACCATACAATTTTAGATAAGTAAAACCCATCTCCATAGAAAAAATATTTTCTTGATAAAGTTTGACCTTGAGTTACTCAACAAACCTCCAATATGAAGAGATCTAGTTTTGTACTATGGATTTGGAAGGCATCTTAATCATGTGTAGCATGTGACTTAATATTTTATGAGAGATTTTAGTATTTCTTATTAGGTCTCATTAGTATAGCACGCATGGCATTTAAATTATCGCATAAAGTAAATCTATCACATGTTGTTCTATTAGGATGGTTATGGACTTTTTCTACTCTGGTTTCTTTAAGCCACCAAAGGAAATTAGTTGGTTAAATCCTAGAGGATAAAATACATCATGCATTGCAAGCCTTAGCTTTCATCCTTCTATGATCTTCATGGTGGCTTGGATCTCCATCTTCGAATTTACAAAATTCCTTTCTTAATCTAATCCTATTACTAATTATAAATAAATGTAGGAACCTCGAGTTACATTCGAGGAGAGTAAGATGAAGAAAGAATTTTATAATCCAAAGAGTAATAGATAAAGTAGGGTGCCCAAACTCTATTTTTAAAAAATTCCATAAATAGCAATTTACCAAACATCCACAATCACATTGAGTTTATAGTCCATAGCCATCCTTTTACATCCATAATCTAATTACGAACATAGAAGAGTAAACATGTTTTGCATAAGGATGTTAACGGGTAGAGTACCCTATAATTTTGAGGTATCCAAACCCTAACCCTATAAAAAATCAACTCTCCTAACCCTATTAACAACCCAAATAATTTTAAAATTATTACCCTAACTCTAACCCTATTACATTTTTACTACCCTATAATTACCTTAACCTATTTAAAAACTCGATTAAATTAAAAAATTATTAAAATCTTCTTCCTGGGGTAATCTAATAATTTTTTTTATTTATATATATTAATGTCATCACATTAATAATTTAACTAACTATATTTTTAATATTTTTATCAATATTTAACAAAAGAAATTGTTGGTCAAGATGGTATAGACTTTGGCTATCTTTTTTCCTTACCTGGGTTCGAATCTAATCAGCATCAGTTTTATTCAATTATTTAAATAATAATAAAAAAAATATAAACAGGTAGTTGTTAACAGGTTCGGAGTAGGTACCCGCCAAACCTGAATATAACATTATCGAGTTCGAGTAACGGGTACCCTAAGAGTGATACCAGAATCCTACCCAAACCTGATTCGGGTAGTGAAATCACTACCCGAACCTGATTCGGGTAATGAAATCACTACCCGAACCCGTTTATTGGGTACCCTATAATAAGGTAACCCATTGACATCCCTAGTTTTGCATGATGATGATCTTGCATTTCATTCAAAACATGTCACTTAACACTTGAAGATCAAAGTTCGAATAATTTGATATCCTCTAGTAGAAAAGATAATTTTCTAAAACTCATTTTCAAAATCACTTATTAAAAAGATTAATTTTATTAAAAACTTTAGTCAATTCAAATCTCATTTAAATTTTTTCTAAATTAGAAAGTTCATTCTAATTAAACTCTTTTAATAAAAATCCAAAACCACTTAGGAAACTTTACTAACTTATAATATCATTCTAAACATTTTAGAAAGGTTTTATGATCATTTTAGACATCCTAAACTATAAAGCCCGACCTTATAAAATACTATTCATGACATACATGTGATGATAGCATGATTGTATGCTAGGAGAGTCCCGAAAAATTTACAAAAATCGGTATTGTACCTAGAGGTAAACAAAGTTGATTTAATCCTCGAACTAGATCAAATAAGAATTTTAAGGTGAAATTAAGAGTGTCACAGTCTAAGGATGACTCAAAATGATAATTCGGAGTTTGAGGATCAATTTGAAGTCGAATTGAAATTTTCACTATCCAGGGGCAAAATGGTCATTTGCCACCTAAGGACAAAATGAGAATTTTAAAAAAGATTTTTTTGACCCCATTTGACTTATTGGAGTATGATTTGAGGTTTAGAAGTGAAAAATTTTAATTTCGGTATAATTTGGAGTAAAAGGTTAAAATGGTAATTTTGCCACTCTAGGGGTAAAATTGTAATTTTCCACTACTAGGATATTTTTCCAGCACATGGTCTGCCTTTATCCTCATTTTTGACCTTTGACTAATCATGTGGTGGAGATAAAATGTTTAAATTTTTAAAATTTTAAAAAAGAACCAATAAGAAAATGCCATGTGTCAAGCTTAGGATAATTTAATATTTAACTTAAAAATCAGCACAAATCAGCCCATTATTCTCCAAATATTCGGCCAAGCAAGGAAGAGAGAGAAAGAGAGGAAGAACAAACCCTAGGTGAGGAATTTCAAGAGAAAAAGTGTGGAAAATCAAGGAAAATAAGTGAAAAAGGTAGGATTTTTCAACTTAAGCTTGAAATCTATTTTCCTTAAGCATTTCTCCTTATTTTCCATGCTTAAATTACATGTTTTTATGATGAATTGTTGGCTGATCAAAATGGGTTAGGAGAGAGAAAGTTGTTAGATTAATTTGATTTTAAGTTATGTTAGTATTTTTAGTTAGTTTAGCATATTTAGAAACAAAACAATAAGAAAAGAATTTATTTTCTCCCACAACCATTAATGG
>NC_030851.1:10986992-10995986 GCF_000208745.1 Theobroma cacao | reverse complement strand
TGTGAGACGAAAATTAATATTTTATTTATTTTTAGTTGGAAACAGTTTAAAATCTTTTAGAACACGATATTTGACAATGGTTGCTCACAAGGGAAATGAGAAACTGATAGTAAAGCCTTGCGGGGTTTCGGGTTGACATTTCGGGCAATGAATGTCTATCGGGACACCGCGGCGGTTGTCACGGGCTCGAGGAGAGTACCGGGTCGTGACAATTCAATTGGTATCAGAGCCTTTGGTTTTAAAGATCAAAGTTTTTAGTTTTAAAGTTGTTTTAAAAATTTACAATATCAGTGTGGCCTCGGATTAAGTTAGGTTAGGTTAAATAGAATGCATATATCTGCATATAGAGCCTAAGGTTACCTAAACTTGCTCGTATTCTTTTATAGATTATAATGCCTCCTCGATGCGAACGCCCACTTCTCACTAAATCGGTTGGGAGGGGAAGAGGTCGTTCCTAACGTCATCAGCTAGATACAGTAGATGAGGAATCAGCCGCATCCACCATTCGGGTAGCACCTGCTGCAGAGCAGGCCGAGAGTCCTCCACATCCTCCACCTCCTCAGCCACCTACTGGTGTTCCCGCCATGCCTACCGAGGCAGCACAGGCATTGGCAGCTTTCTTTACCGCAATGGCTGGTCAAGCTCAGACTGGTCAAGTTTCACCTATAGTACCTCCAACTACTCCTTTAGTTCCACCACCAGTACAAGATGCATCCATTTCTAAGAAGGTAAAGGAGGCTAGACAGCTCGGTTGTGTGTCTTTTACGGGTAAGTTGGATGCCACTGTGGCAAAGGACTGGATTAATCAGGTTTTAGAGACTCTCTCTGATATGGGATTAGATGACGACATGAAGCTGATGGTGGCTACGAGATTATTAGAGAAGAGGGCTTATACCTGGTGAAATTCGGTGAAGTCCCGTTCCACTACTCCTTAGACATGGTCCGATTTTCTCAGGAAATTCGATGGTCAGTATTTCACTTATTTTCATCAGAAAGAAATGAAGAGAGAATTTTTGAGTTTGAAATAGGGGAATCTAACTGTAGAGGAGTATGAGACTCGTTTTAACAAGTTGATGTTATACGTGCCGGATCTGGTGAAATCTGAGCAGGATCAGGCTAGCTATTTCAAGGAAGGGCTCCATAATGAGATTAGAGAGCGAATGACAGTGACTAGTAGGGAGCCACATAAGGAGGTGGTACAGATGGCTTTACGGGCTGAGAAGCTAGCGATTGAGAATAGGAAGATTCTGACTGAATTTGCAAAAAGGAGGAATCCTGGTATGTCTTTTAGTCAGCCAGTAAAAAGAGGCAAGGATTCAGCGACTTCAGGGAGCACTACTTCTATTTTTATGACATCTCCTCGACCTCCATTTCCACCATCACAGCAGAGACCTTCGAGGTTTAGCAGATTTGCTATAACTGGTTCTGGGAAGAGTTCCGAAGATTCTGACAGATGTAGAAATTGTGGAAATTATCATAGTGGGCTATGTAGAGGGCCAACAAGATGTTTCTAATGTGGACAGACGGGTCATATTAGGAGTAATTGCCCACGGTTAGGACGAGTCATTGTAACTGCATCATCTCCACCAGCTCGCACTGATATGTAGAGGAGAGATTCTTCTGGGTTACCACCGAGATAGGGAGTAGCCATACGGTCTGGTATGGAGAGTAATACCCCGGCGCATCCACCTTTGAGACCACAGACTCATACTTTGACAAGAGTTTTCGCTGTGACGGAAGATGAGACACGGGTCCGACCTGGAGCAGTGACAGGTATTATGTCTTTATTTGATAAAGATGATTATGTTTTGATAGATTCTAGCTCAGATAGATCTTATGTGAGTACGACATTTGCATCAATTACTAATAGAAACCTGTCACCATTAGAGGGAGAAATTGTAGTGCATACCCCTCTAGGAGAACAGTTGATTAGAAATACTTGTTATAGAGACTGTGGGGTAAGGGTAGGTGAGGAAAAATTTAAGGGTGACTTAATTCCTCTAGAGATCTTGGATTTTGATTTAATATTGGGTATGGACTGGTTAACTGCACATCGGACGAATGTGAATTGTTTTCGAAAAGAAGTTATTCTTCAAAATTCGGAGGGAGCAGAGATTGTGTTTGTAGGGGAACGTCAAGTATTACCATCTTGTGTAATCTCGGCCATCAAAGCTTCAAAATTAGTGCAAAAAGGGTATCCAGCTTATTTGGCATACGTGATTGATACTTCAAAGGGGGAACCTAAGTTAGAGGATGTCCTAATAGTAAGTGAGTTTTCTGATGTATTTCCTGATGATTTATCGGGACTACCTCTTGATCGAGAGCTTGAGTTCCCTATTGATTTACTTCTGGGTACCGCACCTATTTCTATTCCTCCATATAGAATGGCTCCGGCAGAGTTAAAGGAACTGAAAGTCCAATTGCAAGATTTGGTGGATAAAGGTTTCATTCGCCCTAGCATTTCTCCTTGGGGAGCACCAGTCCTATTTATAAAGAAGAAGGATGACACTCTTCGATTGTGTATCAATTATCGTCAGCTGAACCGAGTGACCATCAAGAATAAATACCCTTTACCCTGGATAGATGATCTTTTTGATCAATTACGAGGTGCTATGGTATTCTCTAAGATTGATTTGAGATCTGGGTACTATTAGTTGAGGATTAAGGAGCAAGATGTACCCAAGACTGCCTTCAAGACGCGTTGTCAAGCCCGACCTTATAAAATACTTTCCATGTCATTCATATGATTGACAATATGCTTGCATACTTGGAAAGCCTCGAAAGAAAAATCGTTACAAGACGACAATGTACCAAATGGTACAATTAAGTTAATTTAAGTCTCGAACTAGATCAAATAGAGAATTTAAAATGAAATTAAGAATATTAAAGTCCCAGAATGGTTTAATATGGTGATTTGGAGTTCGAGGATCAATTTGGAGTCAAACCGAAATTTTTACGGTCCAGGGGCAAAATGGTCATTTGCCACCCAAAGACACAATGGAAATTTTTAGAAAAGAATTTTTTTGGCCCCATTTGACTTATTGGAGTATGATTTGAGTATTGAAGTATAATTTGAGGGTTTGGCAGTGAAAAAGTTTAATTCCAGTGATTTCTAGAGTGTAGGGGCAAAATCGTAATTTTCCCACCCGCGGATAAAATTTGAGATTTTGAGAGAATTTAGATCAAATTTGACAAATTGGAGAATGGTATGAGTATAAGGGATGAAAAATATGTCTATGGGCAATTTTTCAATTTTTGGGGCAAAAATGTAATTTTTGACTTTTACGGGGGTAAAAGTGTAAATTTCAAAAATTACTCCACCAAGACTTTGGATAAGTCTGAGAATTTTACCTAAGCTATGGATATGTGGGACAAGTGTATGGTGAAAATTTGGAAACAAATGGATGGCTAGAATTTAAGGAATTAATAAAACATTAAAAAAATGAATAAAATAATATTATATTATTTTAGCCTTTAAAAAGGTAAAAATTCCGGAATTCTCATCTTCTTCAGCTGTCCAAACCAGGGGAGAAAAGGGGAAAAAAAAAACAAGAATCCTACCTGAAAAATTTGGGGAAAATCAAGAGAAATCAAGAAATCAAGCATTAAAAAGGTAAATTTCATTGATTTTCCTTGTGATTTTCACTACCCATGCATTTTTTTCTCATTTCCATGCAAAATTAGAAAGTGGGTATGGACACCCATGCTGGCCAAACCTCCATGGATGAGTTTTGAGCTTGATTTTTGGTTGATTTTAATTGAATTAAGTGATTTTAGTTAAGTTATATTGAAATATAGCAAAAATAAGCTAGAGATATAATTTTCTCCCATTGAAACCCATTATGCTGAATTTTCTAGGGGAATATTGGCTGCTGATCTTGATGTTTATTTGAGGAATTATGATGAATAATGATGAATTATGAGCCTAGAAAAATAATGGAAATTTTCGGAGCAAAAATACAAATTTTTACCCACTAGGGGTATTTTCGTAATTTGTTATCGGGACTGATAATTTGCACCACACTGAGGGACATTAAGTCAATTTGGGTGCAATTGAGGTATAGAAACTGAAAAAAATTAATTTGGAGTTTAAACGGACGCGTATATCAATTTATCGGGTAAAAGACCGAAATAGGCTAACACCGCATTTAGGCAAAAATTTAGACATTTTTGCATTCCATATCAAGCATTAGTAGTCTAAATTAGTTTAATTTCAATTTAGTACCAATGTGGTGAATTTCTCGATTTTGTACTGTGTCAAGGTGGTGAGTCCTCTGATAAAGGCAAGGGAATTGCACCCGAGGACCAATAGTCTGAGTATTTCGAAAATCCTCACTCTAGACACGGTGAGTAACCTTACCATCATTTTAATTATCTAAAGTATGTTTTTATTCGGTTTTGGTGAATTTTATGAAAATGAGTTCAAATGGTAAATTTTTATGTTTTGTAAACAAAATGAGTTTAAATGAAAATATTTTATAAATTGTCTTGAAACGAAATAACGATTTTGAAAATAGAGTAATTGGAGACCACTGATATGTTGTAAATTTAAAATTGAATTAATGGCTTATGTTATTGTATTGGCATGACTGGCTGGGCTGTGTTTTTTATGAATTATATGAATTGCTTTATTTTACCCTTGCAGGCTGGGTAGTAATATATTAGCCCTGTCATGCTGTCAAAATTTTATTGTATGGTGGGTTTGACCTGCTGCAGTGGGCTGGATTCTGTGGACTAGCCTATTAGAGGGGCACGGAATCCTGTTATATTTTTACCTCGGTTGGAGAGGCGAGTAGGGTAACTCCTGAGGTATAACTTTTAGAGTTCACTTCACGCCAAACCACCACGTGAAGGGGAACTCGGCCAACGCCAAGGAATGGCTATGTTTTCAAAATAAAAACATGACTTTCTAATAGCCTTGGCGGACTCAGTTGGGATAGCCCTCGGCCAAGGTATCCCAGATAACTGAGTATGATAATAATTTTTGGCATGAGCCAAGCTTTTTAAGAAATTCATAAGCCATACTGATTACTTGCTTTAAATAAATTGATTTCATTTGGTTGAAATAAGTTGAAAGATGATAAATTACAGTTTGATGAAATGTTTTAATAGTCTCATTTTACTCGACTTTAGATATTTTGAGTGATGTTTGTTTACTCACTGGGATTTTATAATCTCACCACCCTCATTTTCACCCATTTCAGGCTCAGAATAAATTGTAGATAACTGATATCGGCGAGGATTACAGTTGAACTTGCCACATCCAAAGACTGTAGGTTCATTTCTTTTTATACTTTTGGTCATTCGTGGGCCCACGTGTCACTGTAAATTAAATTCTATACTTTGGTTATCTGTATTACGGTATGTAAGAATTTATTTTGCTTTTACGCTATAAAAATTATTTATGCAGTGTTCTTAAAATATCGTTTTATGTGAAAATTAAATATTTTATTTAATATTTTTATTTTATTATAACAGTCATAATTCCATTTTAAACGAATGTTTTAGACATCCAAATTATTTTTGATTATGAAATATGTGTTTTCCACTTACATACTATATTTTTAGATGATTTTGAGATTTTTGGGATAAATGACCAAAATACCCCTGTGAGATGGAAATTATTATTTTATTTGTTTAAGTTGGAAACAATTTAAAATCTTTTAGAATGTGGTATTTGGAAACAGTTACCCACAGGAAAAATGAGAGGCTAATATTAAAGCCTTGCGGGGTTTCGGTTGACATTCCGGATAATGAATGTCGATCGAGACGTCGCGGCGGTTGTCACGTGCTCGATGGGAGTTCCGGGTCGTGACACGCGTTATGGGCATTATGAGTTTCTGGTGATGCCGTTTGGTTTGACTAATGCCCCGACAGTTTTTATGGATCTTATGAACAGGGTGTTCCATCCATACTTGGATAAGTTTGTGATAGTATTCACAGATGACATCCTGGTTTATTCGAAGAATGATGATGAACATGTTGTCCATTTGCGCATTGTGTTGCAAACTTTGCTCGAAAGGCAACTCTATGCCAAGTTCTCTAAATGTGAATTCTGGTTGAAGGAAGTGGTTTTCTTGGGACATGTGGTGTCCGGAGCTGGAATTTATGTCGATCCCAAGAAGATTGAGGCAATCTTGCAATGGTAGCAACCGAGAACAGTAATTGAGATTCATAGTTTTCTTGGCTTAACCGATTATTACAGGAGATTTGTTCAGAGATTTTCTTTGATAGCAGCTCCTCTGACTCGTTTGACTCGTAAAGGAGTTAAGTATGAGTGGGATGATGTTTGTGAGAATCGATTTCAGAAGCTAAAGAACCAGTTAACCTCCGCTCCCGTTTTAACACTTCCTGTTAGTGGAAAAGAATTTATGGTATATAGTGATGCATCTAAGTTGAGATTAGGGTGCGTATGGATGCAAGATGAGAAAGTAATAGCTTACGCTTCCCGGCAGTTGAAAAAGCATGAGACGAATTACCCTACTCATGACTTGGAGTTAGCAGCAGTAGTCTTCGCATTGAAGATTTAGAGACATTATTTATATGGTGAGCGTTGCCAAATTTTTACTGATCATAAGAGTTTGAAGTATTTGCTCACCCAGAAAGAGCTTAACTTGAGACAGAGACGATGGTTGGAGTTGATTAAGGATTATGACTTAGTGATTGATTATCATCCGAAAAAAACAAATGTGGTAGCGGATGCCTTAAGTCGTAAATCCTCATCGTCGTTAGCAACACTTCGGAGTTCTTATTTTTTGATGTTACTTGAGATGAAATCTCTAGGGATCTAGTTGAATAATGGTGAGGATGGAACCCTACTTGCTAGTTTCGTCATGAGACCTTCATTGTTGAATCAGATCAGAGAATTACAGAAATCTAATGATTGGTTGAAACGGGAAGTTCAAAAGCTGCAAGATGGAGAAACTAATGAGTTTAGACTCAGCGATGATGGTACTTTGATGCTTAGAGACCGAATTTGTGTCCCTAAGGATGATCAGTTTAGACAAGCTATTTTGGAGGAAGCTCATTCTTCCGCCTACGCTTTACATCCCGAAAGCACCAAGATGTATCGGACTATTAAAGAAAGTTATTGGCGGTCGGGTATGAAACGAGACATAACAGAGTTTGTAGCGAAATGTCTCACATGTCAACAGATTAAGGCGGAGCATCAAAAACCGTCAGGTACTCTTTAACCTTTACCGATTCCTGAATAGAAGTGGGAACACGTGACTATAGATTTTGTATTGGGTTTGCCGCGGACACAAAGTGGGAATGATGCTATTTGGGTGATTATGGATAGATTGACTAAGTCCGCCCATTTCTTGGCTATCCATATCACGTATTCTATTGAGAGGCTGACAAGACTTTATATAGATGAGGTTGTGAGATTGCATGGAGTTTCAGTTTCTATTGTGTCAAATCGAGACCCTCGGTTTACTTCTCGATTTTGGCCGAAATTTCAAGAAGCTTTTGGAACGAAATTGAGATTTAGTACTACCTTTCATCCGCAGACAGATGGTCAATCTGAGAGAACTATTCAGACTTTGGAGGATATGTTACGGGCTTGTGTCATTGACTTTATTGGGAGTTAGGACATACACTTGCTATTGGTGGAGTTCGCGTATAATAACAGTTTTCAGTCTAGTATTGGGATGGCACCATATGAGGCTTTGTATGGAAGGAAGTGCCGAACTCCGCTCTGTTGGGATGAAGTAGGTGAGAGGAAATTGGTGAATGTGGAATTGATTGATCTAACAAATGATAAGGTCAAGGTTATCCGAGAGCGGTTAAAGACAGCTCAAGATAGGCAGAAGAATTATTCGGATAAACGAAGGAAAGATTTGGAGTTTGAAGTCGACGATAAAGTTTTTCTTAAGGTTTCTCCTTGGAAAGGTAATAATTTGAAAATTCCAAGTATTAAATCTTATTTGATTATACTATTGTGATAATTTGTGGTATTTATTAGATAATGAAAGGTGTGATTCGATTCGCGAAGAGGGGAAAGTTCAATCCAAGATACATTGGACCTTTCGTATCATTGAAAGGATTGGGCCAGTGGCTTACAGACTTGAATTACCCCCAAAGTTAGATCAGATTCATAATGTCTTCCACGTCTCAATGTTGAAAAAGTATGTTCCCGATCCCTCTCACATTTTAGAGACACCTCCCATTGAGTTGCATGAGGATTTGAAGTTCGAGGTACAGCCTGTACGTATTCTAGATCGAAATGATCGAGTGCTAAGGAACAAAAGCATTCCAATGGTGAAAGTATTGTGGAAGAATGCTCGAATGGAGGAGATGACGTAGGAAGCCGAGAGCCAGATGAGAAACCAATATCCACATCTTTTCTTCGAATCCGGTAAGTGAAATTTTAAGGTCAAAATTTTATTTTAAGGGGGGTAGTGCTGTAAAACCTGACCTTATAAAATACGATTCATGACATACATGTGATGATAGCATGATTGTATGCTAGGAGAGTCTCGAAAAATTTACAAAAGTCGGTATTGTACCTAGAGGTACAACAAAGTTGATTTAATCTTCGAACTAGATCAAATAGGAATTTTAAGGTGAAATTAAGAGTGTCACAGTCCAAGGATGACTCAAAATGGTAATTCGGAGTTTGAGGATTAATTTGGAGTCGAATTGGAATTTTGACTATCCAGGGGTAAAATAGATATTTGCCACTTTGGGACAAAATGAGAATTTTAAAAAAGAATTTTTTGACCCCATTTGACTTATTGGAGTATAATTTGAGGTTTAGAAGTGAAAAATTTTAATTTCGGTATAATTTGGAGTAAAAGGGTAAAATGGTAATTTTGCCACTCCATGGGTAAAATTGTAATTTTCCACCACTAGGATATTTTTCCAGCACATGGTCTTCCTTTATCCTCATTTTTGACCTTTGACTAATCATGTGGTGGAGATAAAATGTTTAAATTTTTAAAATTTTAAAAATGGACCAATAAGAAAATGTCATGTGTCAAGCTTAGGATA
>NC_030851.1:10929069-10985199 GCF_000208745.1 Theobroma cacao | reverse complement strand
TAACTCTATAAATATTGTTTTATAAGAAAATAGAATATTTTACTTAATATTTCTTTTATTTCCTTATTATATTCAAATAACCGTAATTTCGTTTTAAATGAAGATTTTAGACTTTTAAACTTATTTTGAATATGAATTATGTGTTTTGTACTTATATATTACGTTTTAGCCAGTTTCAAAATTTTTGAAAAAAATGATCAAAATACCCTTGTGAGACGAAAATTAATATTTTATTTATTTTTAGTTGAAAACAGTTTAAAATCTTTTAGAACATGATATTTGACAATGGTTGCTCACAAGAGAAATGAGAAACTGATAGTAAAGCCTTAGGGGGTTTCGGTTTGACATTTCGAGCAATGAGTGTCTACCAGGACACCGCGGCGGTTGTCACGGGCTCAAGGGTAGTACTGGGTCGTGACAAAAACATTTTAGGAATCTTACCAAATTTGTCCTAACATTTTAGAATGATATCTAACAAATTTGGTCTTAATCAAATTAGGAAACTTTCTAAAGTTTATCATGGGTCCTAAATATTTCAGTATTGAGCCGTATCCATTTTATAATTTTGTTTTAATGCTCTTACTAATTTTAGATTACTAATCTTTATAAGAATCTCTAACAAATTAGTAAAACTTTTCTTAATTAAATTTGCCTAATCCGATTAAGTGGCCATCTTCATAAATTGACCAATAAACTTAATTAGATAATCTAATCTTTATTAGATTATAACTAGTCAATCAATTTCATTCCCTTAATTAGGATATTTTCAATTTTATTGAATAGAAAATCAGCTTAGAGATTTGGTATCAATCAATTAAAATTGATTGATTTCAATCAAGGATACAATTTCCTTGATTCTAGGCATGTGTCCCCAACAATTTGAGAGTTAATGATCAGCCAAGGAAAGATTCCTTGCTGAGCATTGGTTGCCATGCCAATGGGGAGGTGCAACAGCCTTGTGTGGTGGCTCGTTGGACAACTTTTGTCATAGGTTGTTGTTTGCCTTATTAAGCACATTGCTTCCATTTTGTAGTATGTCCAGCTCTTCATATATCAATTCTAGCTCAAAATTAAACCTTTAAATGAACATTCCAAATTGGGATTTAATTATAAAGTTTTCATAATCAAATTTGCAAGACTTTCTTGCCATTCAAAACCAAAAATATTTTCAAATTGTGTGCTGGACAGATTCTAATTTTGACTCCAATTCATTGCTCAATTTCAGCTTATTTGATCATGAACACTTCATGATCAAGCTATCCATCTATCCAGCAATAAGTTTGGAACAATTCCAAAACCTTAGCTTCTTGGAAATTAAGCAAATCTTTGAACAAAACCAGCACAAGGACCACATCACTCGGATTCCTTCTTAACCGAACTTGTTTCGCAACTGTTTAAATGTGCATCTCATGCATCATTTACTTGCATTTTAGGCAAGTTACTAATACTTCTAATTGACCAAAAAAAAAACAAAATCATTTCAAGAATAAAGACTGGTCAATTTCAGAATTAGATTTTAAACTTAAAAGGAAAACATATGTGCTACCAAAGAAAGCATTAGAACCAAATCAAAATCTTCCTGCATTTGAAAGTATATTTCATATAGCATTCAATTCAAAATTTTAAGGACTTTGAACCATGATTTAAGGTGACTGAAAATGCACTTAAAAGGTTGATTTCAAGTTTAGACAAAAGCACAATAATAAACAAAATAGAAAACGAGAATGCTACCTTAAGACAACATCCAAAACTGAATGCAATTGTGCTTTATTTGGTCGAGCATCTCATGCAAGAATCATCCACACTTTAAACGATCCTTAGACATGATTAAAGAGAGATTAAAACATGATCAAATCAAGTCTGAACTAAGTCAAAATTGAAGCAAAATGAAAAAATTAAAATAGCACCTTTTTTAAACCGGTTTGGCACCAAAAGACTTCAAATCAAAATGCAAAGCATCCTAAATGCTAATCATGATAATAAAATATGTAATTATCATTCAAAGCCTTGAAAGATGACTCTAATACCACTGATGGGAAACGGCCAGCCATGCATCATAATGCAAAATGAAAATAAGAACAAAATATAAAGGCAGTGGAAGTAAACAATCAAAACCAGCTTTTCCACCTAAGGTCATTTTCATGGTTTTTGGATGATGTGCAATACAATAAAACATATATGTGATCTGATCATTATCTTGGGGACAAAGGAAAGTTTGATTCCTTGTTCAAACTCCACCAAACAACCCTTTGGAGAGACTTCACATCAAGCCTCTGAGAAATTCTTGTGTAACCTCTAATGAAAGTCCACAAAATGAATGAAGAAATCCCTACAAAAGGGTGGCACTGCCAAGCCTTCAATGTGCTTGTAAAGATGTGTTTTAAACACTTTTCCCTTCCCTTTCACCTTAGCCAAATAACATAAGAGAAGAACAAATATTTCTTACACACACTCATAAAAGACGGTAACACTATACTATTCAATAGTGAGGCTAAGTTAATTAAGATGAGTAGCTTAAGCAAGGTATTTATATGTTGGACCAATTTTAGCCCTAATGACATTTTTCATATAATTGTTAATCGGTCCTTACAGTTAATTAAACCTTTTAATTAAGCTCAATAAAAGTTCATAACTTCTAGTTTTGATTACGTCTAACTTAATCACATTTCCTAATTTATTCTCAATTTTCACTTTTGGTATATGACACATTAAGCTTCCAACATGTTGGTAATGACTTTGAAATGTAATCCAGGAATTAAATTTAAGTGGCGTTTGATACTTTACAATGCAATGTGATTGCAAGCAATGTGATTGCAAGAAAAATAACATTATAGTGTTTGGTATACAAATAAAATAATGATTAAAATACAGAAAAAATAACATTGCAGTGTTTGGTTTATAAGTACTTTGTTGGGAATGTAATGTTAATTTTCAAAATTACCCCTATTTATTAAAATGCAAGTTTACTATACTTGCATTTTTTGTTGTTAATTTTTATATAATATCATCTCTTAAATATTTTTAATGTCATATATTTTATTTTCATTTCTTATTATAATCTTATATATTTTATTTTCATTTTTAATATATTTTTATATTATATATTATATTTTAATTTCTTTTACCTATACTATATAAATTTTAATTTCTTACATTTTATTTAATTTTAATTTCTAATTCTTATATTATATATTTTATTTTAATATTTTTTATTTTAATTATAACATTGCAAAATGTTTTTAACTAAGTAATAAAGTTGAAGGGTAAAAATGTCTTTAATAACATTGCAAAGTGCAATGTAATGTGATTGCTTTGGTTTTGGACTGTAATCACATTACATCCATTGGCTATAATGTGATTGCATTGCAATTTTACATGGCAATAGTCTGTTGCAAAATAAACACTGCAATATAATTTAATTGGACACATTGTAGGGAATGTGCTTCCACTTCCCTCATACCAAACGCTACCTTAAGATTAGATAAATTCAAATTACTTTGAATTTATCATTGATCATGTCAATCACTTTATGATCATAGACCAAGAGTGAAATTTAACAAATCATTATAGCCACTCAAATGTTAGAAGAATCAAGATGGTTTAACTTAATCTTTCAATAATCAATCTCTTAGTGCAATTCAATCTTTTCCCTATGTATCTCAGAAAGCTAGGAGCATAGTGCAATGTTAACTCCTAAACCTTCTATGTTAGTCATAACATTGATTAGCTAACATGGATTATAGGAAACTCATTTTTTAAAATCTATTGTGCTCTGGCCAAAGTCTTCACATAGGTTAAGTTAGGGCATGAACAATTGAGATACATCTCCTTAATCCTTCAAAGTGATGAATTTTTTGTTGACCACTTATTTGCTTTCATACATCACATGTTATACCCAAAAGCATTCTGTTTAGGCATCATTAGTAGGATTCGTAGGGATGAAATCAAAGAATAGCAATTCTAATATAAGACAACCTAGTGTCTCAAGTTTGAAGATCACTTGCACAACTGTCATATGAGGATATACTCCATTGACACTAGAGTGAAGTATCAAATAGAATCCTTATTTCGGGTCATGTTCAGTAAACATGTTCCCATAACAAGCATTTACATTATAGTTTCAAGTATCCTTATACTTCAACCTATGAGAAATGTTGCTTACTTTGGAAGTAAAAAACATAAAATATACTAGGTTTTAAGCATCATTGATGTTCTGTCTCAATGATACATCAACTACGAATAACTTAAAGATTATGCTTTGATGCATAGAAATCTCATAATTGTAACACTTTATAATTCCCTTGCAAGGCATGTTAATCTCATGAATTTCATCTAATAAACTTATAAGCATAGTCTTATTGATGAAGGAAAACCTCTAATCATTCGGTATGAATGAAATGATTACATGATTGGATCTAAACCTTGACCAATCTGATTGACTACAAGGCTCATTCCAACAATATTATCTGTTTTGGCCCGCTGGTCTTACGGTTTTGTTCCACAAAAGGCGCCTCACAAGGTGAAGGTGGTGTAAAACCTTAAATAGCTAGTCTCACCTTAGTACACAGCCAATGTGAGATTCATGTCTCCCCTCGACGACCATGACATCTTCCCTTGGCTCCTCACTAAAAGGTTCTCTTTAATGTGGGATTTATGACTCTATCTGTTGGGAGCATATAATCTCTACGATGTGGGATTCATATGGCTCACTGCTAGAATCATGACACTACAGTGAGCCACGTGAATCTCACATCAAAAAGATTGTACGTGCCTAGTAAAGAGCCATGAAGATGATACACTCATAGTGGGGAGACCCATAAATGCCACATCAAGGGAAGTCATCGTCCCAAAGGAATTCATAAATACATCAGCTATGGTATCAGAGTGAGAGTGACATTTAATGGTTCAAGCCATTTTCAACTTGTGAGGTCTCTTTTATGGGACAAAATTGAGAAGACAACAGTCCAAATTGGACAATACCTCACAATTTAGTGTGGATTGTGATAACTAGTATCTAATCGAACTATGGGTTCTAGCAATGTGGCATTAGGGACAATGGGCTTTTGTTGAAGCGGAGGAGGATGTCATGGTCTTAACAGCGAGCCATGTGAATCCTTTGAAGTTATGCTCATAGAGAGAGCCGTAAACCCCACATTGGTTGTGGTACTATAGTAAGACAAAGCATTTAAAGGTTCACACCATCTTCAACTTATGAGGTCTCTTTTATGGGATAAAATCGTGAAGATAACAGGCCAAAGCGGACAATAGCTCATAGGTTAGTGTGGATAGTGACAGGTGGTACCAAAGTGAACTCTAAGGTACTAGCAATATGCCATTGACGACAATGGGTCCTTGTTAGAGTGGGTGAAGATGTCACAATCTCGATGGTGAGCCATGTCAATCCCACATCAAAGAGATTATACGCTCCCAGCGAAGAGCCATGAGGATGTTACACTTCCAAAGGAGAATTATAAATCCCATATAAAGGGAGGATATCATGGTTCTAGAAAGGAAGACATAAAGATGTAACAGTCCTATAGGAGAACTATAAATCCCACATCAAAGGAAGATGTCATGGTCCTAAAGGAGAGCCATAGGAGTCATAAATATCACATCAAATAAGAATGTCATGGTCTTAGAGGGGAGCTATAAATCCTTCATCGACTATGGTCTTAGAGCTATAAATAATTCTTATATGAATTATAAATGTTATACTATATTATATTTATTACTAATAAATTCATTCAAAAAATTATTATATTGATGCACCATACAAGACTTTTCTTGTTTGTTTGGCAATATTTGAATATGTCAAAGCAAGAAGGGTAGTGCTATGCATATATATGTGAATGTCAATTATGTCATGGTCCAAGAGATCATATCAAGCCAAGCAATCGAGACAGGCCAAATAGCCCAACAAGCCAAACATATGAGTGTAATCTAATGTGAACTCTTACATATATTTGATTATGTATATCTAGATTTAGATGTAGATTAGATTCTATTATGATTAGGATTTAATCCATCCAAATCAAATCCCTTAAGCATTATCTTTATCTTGTAAATTCTATTAGATAAGAGTTTTTTAGATTATAAATAAATCTCTCACTTCATTGGTAAACACACTCTTAAATTAAATATTCTTACTCATTCTAAATACCTTTTTTTATAGTTGTTCTTTCAAGTTATATTTCATAACATTTTATCAACACGATTCTCTAATTTCTCAAGTTTTGGTATTATTTAGTTTTCGTCATCTCCAGGCTTCAAAAGGATTTCAATGGTTAGTCTTTGCTTTTTGTTTTAGCAAATCAGGTAAGTAACCTAATATCTCTTTGGTATTTTCATTCTCTGAAAATCAGCTTTAATGTAAATTTTGCTATCATGTAGTAATTTATGATATTTTGCCCTTTTATTTATTAAATCAGATTGAGCATGGAAACATATATAATTATATATAATATCTTCGTTTTAGTTTTGGATTATGATTTTCTTAATATATAATTTTTTTATTAACTATCGACTATAATTTTGCACAACATATGTAAATCTATCTTTGATACTATGATATTTTCAATAAGATATTTTGAATTGAACATATGAAATTGACTTTGTATGATATCTATTTTTGTAACAAGTGAAAAATACTATACTTTGGGTAATCTGAAATACGTTTTGTTTTGGATTTCATGTTTTTTTTTTTTTTGTAGTTGAACAAAATAACAAGCTATTAATGAAAAATCATGAACGTCATCCATTCTCTGAAGTAAATGTGATATAATTTAATAATTATAGTCATGGACATGAAAAAAGTCTCCATAATAATTACAATCATGGTGATTATATTAATCATTATTCTAAAAATACATTCAACCACTAAAAGTGAATGAATACTTTTTCCCATCAAAAGTGGATGGATACCTTTACCCACCAGAAGTGAATAAATACCTTTACCCACCAGAAGTGAATAAATACATTTACCCACCAAAAGTGAATGGATACCATTATCCACTAGAAGCTGATCGATACCTATACCCACCAGAAGTGAAATGGATACTTTTACCCACCAAAATGAATGAGTAGTGAAGAAATATAAGAAAATGGAAAAAATAGACACAATAAAAAGAATATAGAAAATGTTTGTCATCAATGTGGCATGAAAAACCATTTGTCACATACTTGTTATACGTCAAAACATCTAGTTGAACTTTATCAAGCATTGCTGAAAGTTAAAAGAAAAAAAATATCGAAATAAATTTTGTTCAAGATGATTTTGACCATGACTAAGTTAATATAACACATCTAAATATTGTTGTTTTTCTTATCCACCCTAAAGAAAAAAATGATCATGTGATTGCTTGAAATGCCCCATACTCTGAAACAGTGATTAATAAAATTAATCGGATGCAAATTGAGGTCAATTAAAATGTTTAAAAGTGATAACAGATGAAATGAATAATTTATGATAAAATATTTCGCACGTGAGTAAATAATAATAAAATAACAATATTTTATCGAAAGAGAATTTGAGAGATAAAAGGGTGATTCGGAGGTCAATTGAGGTATAATAAGGAAATTTGGCAACCAAAGAGACAAGATAAAATTTTTAGAATAGAATAATATTTTATTAATAAAATAATATTAAAATATTAATATTTAACCGGGTGTCAAAATTAGTCATGAAGAAGGATCATATGGTTGATCCAAGTGGGGGAGAAGATGTCAAGCCTGACTCTACAAAATACTTGTAATGACATACATGTGGTGGATAGCATGTTTGCATGCTAGGGGAGTCCCGAAAAATTTACAAAAGTCGGTATTGTACCTAGAGGTACAACAAAGTTGATTTAAGCCTCGAACTAGATCAAATAGAGAATTTAAGATGAAATTAAGAATATTAAAGTCCTAGAATGGTTTAATATGGTGATTTGGAGTTCGATGATCAATTTGGAATCAAACCGAAATTTTCACTATCTATGGGTAAAATGGTCATTTGCCACCTGGGGATAAAATGGAAATTTTTAGAAAAGATTTTTCACCCCATTTGACTTATTGGAGTATGATTTGAGGTTAAGAAGTGAAAAAAAAATCTATTCTTGGTATTTTTCGGAGCATAGGGGTAAAATGATAATTTTGCCACCCTAGGGGCAAAATAGTAATTTTCCACCACCAGGACATTTGTCCAGCACATGGTCTTCCCTTATCCTCATTTTGACCATTGACTAATTATGTGGTGGAGATAAAAAGGATTAAAATTTTTAAAGTTTTAAAAATGGACCAATGAAAACATGCCACATATCAAGCAAGAATAGTTTATTATTTTCCATTAAAATCAGCCCATATTTATCCCATTTTCTCTTCATGTGGCCGGCCATAGCAAGAACAAAGAGAGGAAAAAGAAAAACAAGAAACCTAGGTGGGAAAATTAAAGAAAAAGTGTGGGATTTCAAGGAATCAAGCAATCAAAGGTAAAATTTCTTGATTTTGACTTATGATCTACCTTTCCCATGCATTTCTCCTTATTTTTCATGGTTAAATTTCATGTTTTCATGGTGAATTCATGGTTGCCCAAATGGGTATGGAGAGAGAATGAAGTTAGATTGATTTGATTTTAAGTTATGTTAGTGTTTTAAGTTAGTTTAGCACATTTAGAAACAAAACAATAAGAAAAGAATTCATTTTCCCCCATTACCATCATTGGCCGAATTCCCTAGGGAGAATATTCTGACTGAATTTGATGATATTTGATGATATTTCATGATATTTTGGTGATATTTGATGTTTGGTGAGGCTAGAAATTAAATGGAAAATTTTGGTGCAAAAATATGAATTTTTGCTCAACATATAAACATGTGTGATTATTGATCCGGGACTGATAAATTGAATCTCATTCACAGTCACTGAGGTAATTTAGGTAAAATTGGAGTGTAGAAAGTGAGAAGAATTGATTTGGAGTTAAATTGGAGATTTTAGCCGATTAGGGCGAGTATAGTGCGACTTAGGTCAAATATCACATTTAAATGATTAATCAGACATTTTGCATCCCATCACATGCATTCATTTAGATTTAGAGAGCCTGAAATAGTTTATGATAAATTGACACAATTTATTGAAATTCGTATCACGTATGATGTATAGGTGGTGAGCCCTCTAACAAGGGTAAAGAGATTGTGCCCGAAGATCGAGAATAGGAGTATGTCAAACTCCTAGTACTGTGAGTAACCTTACCATCATTTTAATTATCTAAAGTATGTTTTTAATCGATTTTGATGAAATTTTATGAAAATGAAATTAAATGGTAAATCTTGAGTTTTACAAATAAAATGTGTCTACATGAAAAGATTTTATAAATTATTTTAAAATTGAATGATGATTTTGAAAAATAGAGTAATTGGACACCACTTGTTATGAATTAAGTTTATGATTTGAATCTAATGGCTTATGACAGTATTTGCATGAATGGCTGAATTGGTATTGGTGTTGAAATATATGAAATGTGTATTTAGCTTTGAAAAGCTGTGAATTATAATAATTGTCATCTCATGCTAGAATGAATTTTATTGATTGGTGGATTATATATTAATTAATCACTGCAGTAGGGGGTTTTTGTGGACCAACTTTTTAGAGGGGCACCGTAAACCCCATTATATTCTTACCTAGAACGGAAAGGAGCGTAGGGTATCTCCTAGGGTAAAGCTTATAGTTCACTTCACGTCAAACCACCACGTGAAAGGGAACTCAGCCAATACCAAGGAATGGCTATGTTTTTCAAACTAAAGATATGTTTTAAGTGTATACGAAATTTTCAACAGCCTTGGCGGGCTCGAGTGTACACCTCTAATCAAGGTGTCACCGAGTACTATTTGATGGCATGAGCCAAATGTTTATGGAAATCATAAGCCTTAATGAGAAATTAAATGAAATACAATCGTTTGCATGGGTTGGGATGAATTTTCAAATTGAGAAATACATAATATGATGGGATATTTTGTTTGTCTCCTTTTACTCGACTTTAGCTTATTTAAATTATGTTTGTTTACTCACTGAGATTTTATAATCTCACCATCCTCCTTTCCACCCATTTCCGGCTCAGAGTAGGCTGTAAATAGCTGATTCCATCGAAGGCTTATATTGGATTAGCATCCTCCACACAGTAGGTTCACAGTTTTTTTAATTCTAATTATCGTGGGCCCACTTGATATTGTAAATTTAATAGTTTATTGTACTACAATATGATGAATTTATTTTGTTTTTACGTTACAAAAAGTATTTACGCATAACTCCAAAATTTCTATTTATAAGAAAATAAAATATTTTATTGAATATATTGTTTTATCTTCTTATTATATTCAAATAATTACAATTTCATTTTAAGTAAAGGTTTTAGATGCCTAAACTTATTTTTAATTGTAAATTATGCGATTGGTACTTGTTTACTACATTTTTAACTGGTTTCAAAAATTTCAGTGAAAAATGACCAAAATGTCCCTGTGAGACAAAAATTTTTATTTTGTCAATTTTAAGTTGGAAATAGCTCAAAATCCTTTAGAACATAAAATTTGGCAACGATTACTCACTAGGGGAAATGCAAAATTGATATTAAGCCTTACGGGATTCCGGTTGGCATTCCGAGATATGAGTGCCCATCGGGGCACCGCGACAGTTGTCACGGGCTTGAGGGGAGTTCCGGGTCGTGACATTGCTGATCAAGTTAGTATAATTTTATCACGAAATGTTTTTATATGTTCTTATTATATTTAAATGATATGTTTTTATTATGTGTTTTAATAGTAAATTATATATCTAATGTTATTTTATGTTAACTTGCAAGTTTTTTACCATACGTGTATTGGTCCCATTGGAGTGCTAAAAGGAGGTGAATAGCACTAAAAATTTTCTGTTCAGCCCTTTAGAGCTTAAAGAGCACTTAATCACCTAGATGAAGGGAATGACTAGAACTTGTTAGAATCACAAGACATCAAGTAAGAAAGGGTAAAGAGAAGTGGACAATGCAAGAGTATTTATAGTGGTTTGGTGTCCTTGACCTATATCCACTAACTTGATCTCCCAATCAAGGATTTTCAACCTAACTTCACTAAACTAGTGGAATTAACAGCTTCCACCAAGCTTTTTCAAGGTGAGCTTCTGACCTAAGCTTTAATCCCTTACAACAATCTTTAGAGTGCTTCCCACACTCTAATTTCTCAAAAAAGAGAATAAAAAGAAGTATAACTAAGTACCTTTACAAGTCTGGATATATTACAATCAAGCTTAAACACTTGTTCTGGATTTAGAATGAAGAATAAATGTTTTAGTGAAGAATATTTGGCTTTTTGTTCAAAGTTGATCTTTTTTATTCCAAAACTTCTTTCTTTGACCATTGGAGCTTCTTTTTATACCTGGATGTAAACACCCATTTAAAAAAAATCAAAAAAATAATAAAATAAATAATAATAAAATAACATAATGAGAAAAAAAAGAGAAACGACTGGGCGTACGCCCAACCATCCCTTCCCCCAACCACCATGAGTGATGGGGGTTCTAGCTACCAACTCCTAGGTGCCAGAACCCCAATACCGAGTTGTCCAAATTTTTGGACAACCCAGCTTTTAAAGATTCATGACCTGCAAAAAAGAAATGAGGGGGGAAGCAAAAAAAAACCAAGAAGAAAACAGAGCAATGAAAAAATCCCAAAAATCCCTTGGTAGCAACCTGCAAATCAAAAAAAATCCTAGCTTTCTAGCAACCATTCTACCCTAGCCGCAACACAAATCCACAACAACAAAAAATACCAAAAAAAAAAAATACACAATGAGAGAAGGAGAGTAGCTGTGTTTTTGAGGGATTTTTAGTTTGTTTTTTTAGGGGTAGATTTTGATTTTTAGGGGTTTTTACTGTTGCCGTATAAAAAACAAATTTTGGGGGATTTTGTGCTGTCGGTGGGGGTGTTATAGCCTAGGTACTGCCACCTGCAGAAAGGGAAGGCGATTTGGGTAGCCGAGTGACGATAAGAAAGGGAGAGGAGAAAGGATTGACTGACGCTAGGAGAGAGAAGTATCAGGCTGTCAGTTTAGTGGAGAGAGAAAGAGGTTTAACTTCTGTCGAAGTAAGAGAGAAAAGAGAGGGTCGCTGAAGGGAAAGGAGAGAGAGGCCGACGAAGAGGGCGAGGGCTGCCGAAGGGAAAAAGAAGAGAAACCGATGGGCTGGTGAGAGCAGAAAAATGGAATTTTTAGAGAAAGGGTAGGATAGACGGCAGAAGAAGAGAAGAAGAAAAGAAAGAGAAAAAAAATCAGCTTCTAGAGGGCCTCTAAATGGCACCGTTCTAAGGAAGGAGAAGCTGTTTTTGTTAAAGCAAATCAGTGGGATTTTGCTGGTCCGGTCAATCAAGGTAAATTCTTAGTTTTTCTTTTGATCTGGTTTTGTGGTGGTATTTAGTCCAATGTTTAGATACAACAACAATTAATTTAGCTTAATTAGAATAAAAGATATAATATAAAAAAATTTAAATGACAAAGGAAAACATATAAAGGAAGCAGAAATATAAAAGAAAGAAAATGATGAAAATAAAATGTTTAACAATATATATGTAAAAATGGAAAATAGAAAAAAAATGAATGAATATATTTGATTATGTTAATTTATATAGGTAACATATGAATGAATTATGAAAAATAATAAATAATAAATAAATAAAATGAAATAAATAGAATTCTCATTTGTGGATGACAAACTTATTCAAAGAAATAGTTTTATAAAAATAGAGAGATGATCAAAATGGAATAAAATGAACTCAATACTGATGATAGGATAATCGGTCGGGACACGAGGAGTCGCAATCCTGGGTTAATTTTTTCTAGGTTTGAAATCCAAATTAAGGCTCCACCAGTACAATGGGAAGGCCTCGATTTTGAGTTTTCGAGATTTTTATTTTAAATAAATAAAATTTTACTACATAAAAAAATTAGTCAAAAAAAATATAGTAAAAAGTATAAAAAATAATAAATAAATAAAAATTTTGTTTCACCAAGATAACATAGAATCACAAATAATTTATAATGTATCTAATTACAAAAAAAGGAAAATATAGGAGAAACTTAGAATGAAAAAGATAAAAAAATAAATAACAAAAAAATATAATAAATAAAAATAAATAATAAAAATAAACTTCACAAACATAGTATATATCTCTATTGCATCATGTATATCATGGCATATAGACATTTTTATCCACAAGTTAAGTCCCGATGATAGGATTTTCCGAAGATCTTGAGAATGCGAGTTTCTCTCGAAAAGCTCCCTAGGTGAAAGGATGTCCTCGGGTCTCACCAATATGATGGGAGGGCTCAGGAAACATCTTTAATAAAAAGGCTTTTGCTCGTAATAGGTTCATATTCATAAAAACATTATTTTTAAAGAAAAACGTACGATAACCCCGATGATGGGATTTATTCGTTGAATTTACGAAGGTGAATTTCTCAAATAATTTCTTAGGTGAGAGAACATCCCGAATCCCACCAGCATGGTGGGCGGATTCAAGAAATATCCTCAATAAAAGGTGTTTGTTTGGCATTGTCTCGATATTATGCCATGCATTACACAATTGCATCACATGGGCGTCAAACTCGTAAAATTAAATAAAATATTTTGATAAATAATAATTAAGGGAACATAAAAACAAATCAATGGGCTAGGATAACGCATGATTAAATGGTACTGTTCGAGGAACGGGCGCTATAGAGATGCTAATCCTTCCCTATGCATAACTGTACTCCCAAATCCAATTTTAAACAAGAGCGCGTGACCAGTTTATCGTTCTTTCAATGAACTTAAAATTAATTAAAGATCTCGTTGAATAGAACAAATTCATCAAGTGGCCAATCACACCTAACAAAAAAAAGATTGGTGGCGACTCCCCAAGTTAACTACGTCTAGTGGTCGAGTTCCCGAATCGGCACGTTACAACACTGGGGAGTTAGTTTTTTTGTTAGAGACAGTTTTTAGTTGTTAAAAACAACTATAATGCACTTCTAGTCATTATCTTATCCTCTAGTGTTTAAATTCAAACAGGCAGATAGACTTTGACTAATCGGTTACAAGCAACTCTAACCGATTATAGCTTTTCTGCCTTGCACTGTCCTGTTGCTGTGTTCTTTACTCTAACCGATTACAAGAAGCTCTAACTAATTAAGAGTTCTCCGTCTTTAGACTTCTCTTCTTCAGCAGACTTCTTCTAACTAGTTACGACAAGCTCTAACTGATTACAAACTTTTTGTTTTCACTTCTCTACACAATAGTCTTCCTCTAATTGGTCAGCACTTCCCTTAACTAATTGAAGCTTTTCTTCATTTAACCACAACTAATTAAAATCACCTTTAATCAACTAGAAGATCTTCGAATTTTGAACTTCTCCATTTTGACTCTCTTCAATAGTCAACAATATTTTCAAATTTGTTTTTAACGCATGAAGATACTAAGACCTTGTACTCTAACTGATTAACCAGACCTCTTAACCGATTAGCATATTTTAGTTTTGCTTCAGCTTATCACACAGCCATACCTTAACTGATTAAAGTCCTTTGATAATCAGTTACTAAGGTTCTGTTTTTGTTCATTACTTGCTCTTTCCCTCTTAACTAATTAACTCTTCATTAAACTTAGCAAGCTCCTTGACTTGCCTTTAATTAACAACTTTGTTAAAGATATAAAATTAAATCCTGCACACTTAAATAGTGAAGTTAGACATTAATGAATGAAGAATATTTTGTTATCACCAAAAACATATGGAATCCACAACGTGTATCTTATCTTATTAAAGAAAAATATGGATATTCATTTGGATTGTACAACACAAATATTAAAATAATTGCAATTTATGCCATAGTGAACCAAAAGGTTACTAATGATTTTAATATTTGGCATAAACGATTGGACCATCCGAATCAATAATGATGCAAAAAATTATTGAAAATTAATGTGGTCATCCATTGAAAAATCAGAAGATTTTTCAATCTAATGAATTTTCATGTGTTACTCTTAAGGCAAATTAATTATAAAGCCATCACCAGCTATACTTGGGACTGAATCCTCTACATTTTTTAAATTTATTTAGGGTGATATATGTGAACCCATACATCCACCATGTGGACCATTTAGATGTTTTATAATTTTAATCGATGCATCGACTAAATGGTCACATGCGTACTTATTATTAACTTGCAATTTAGCATTTGTAAGATTACTCGTCTAAATCATTCGTTTGTGAGTATATTTTTTGATTATAAAATCAAGACTATTCATCATGACAATGCTGGTGAATTTACATCTGAAGCCTTTAATAAATATTGCATATTAGTTGGAATAACGTTTGAACAGCCTCTCGCTCATGTTCACACACAAAAATGGTCCAAAAGAATTGTTTATTAAACACTTTCAACTAATTGCAAGGCCATTCCTTATGAAAATTAAACTCCCCATTTTTGTTTAGGGGCATGCCATTTTACATGTAGCAACACTTGTACGCATCATGCTAACAAGTTATCATAAATTCTTCCCTGTATAATTGGTTTATGGTCGGAAACTAAATATTTTTCATCTAAGAATTTTTAAATGTACGATATGATATATGTCTCAATTGCTCCACCACAACGCACAAATATGGGTTTTCAAAGGAGGTTAGGAATATTTGTTGGATACAAATCTCCATCTATAATTAAATATCTAGAACCATTAACGGAGATTATGCACAGCAAAGTTTATCGATTTTCATTTTGATGAAATAGATTTTATCAACATTAGGGGGATAAAATAAGTAGTTGGAAAAAAAAATTTCTTGGAATGCATTATCATTTACAAAATATATCAAATCAGTTACTTAACGTATTTACTGACATAAAGAGAATAACTAAATCTCATATACCAACTGCAAATGTTCCTATTAGAATTGATGTTCATGTAAGACAAGACACATTAGAAGCATGGGAGATCAATTGGTTCTAAAGATAAAATCCTTAAAAAAAATTCAAAAGAAACCTCTGACATAATTGATAGAATTTCAGAAGAAATTTAGGTACTTGAAATCATTGAAAATGAAGAGATCTCAACAAATTATGTCATGACGGGAAAAGATGAAACCAAAATGAAATAAACATTGATGATACTTTTTCATATAATATAGAGCTCAATATTATGAAAAAGAAAATGAGGATATTGACCCACAGCTATTGAAGGATGTAGACTTAGAAATGATTGACCAATGTGGAAATACGCAATTAAGGCAAAACTGAATTCACTTGCAAAATGTAAAATTTTTGGACTTGTAGTCCATTCAACAAATAGTGCAAAACCAGTGGGATCTAAATGGGTATTTGTATGAAGATGAAATAAGAAAAATGAGATTGTGAGATATAAAACATGACTTGTTGAATAAGGTTTTACCCAAAGACATAATATTGATTATGAAGAGATATATTCTCTTGTAGTGGATGCAATTACATTTTTATATTTAATTAGTCTAGCATGAGAAGATTGAAATGCGTCTAATGAATATAGCTACAATCTATTTATATGATTCACTTGATATCGATATCTATATGAAAATCTCTAAAGGATTTAAATTACTTAAAGTACAAAATTCTCGAGAAATTTGTTCGATCAAATTAAATAAATATATATATGGATTAAAGTAATCTAGACGTATGTGGTATAATCGTCTTAATGAATATTTGTTGAAAGAAGGCTATAAAAATAATCTTCTATGCCCATGTGTTTTTATAAAAAGATTCAGATCTGAATTTGTAATAATTGTTGTTTATATTGATCACCTAAACATTATTGGAGCTTTTAAAATGTTATCAAAAGCCGTGGATTGAGATGAGAGACCTTAAAAAAATAAAATTTTGTTTGGATCTTCAAATTGAACATTTGACAAATAAAATTTTTGTCTATCAATTGAATTATATATCAAAAGTGCTAAAATAATTATATGGATAAAGCACATCCATTGAGTTCACTAATGGTTGTAAGGTCACTTGATGTGAAAAACGACTTTTTTTGACTTTGTGAAAATGAAGAAGAACTTCTTGGCCCTGAAATACCACATCTTAATGCAATCAAAGCATTGATGTATCTTACTAGCAAAATACGACCTAATATATCATTTGCTGTAAATTTATTAGCAAAATATAGTTCTTTTCTAACTTAATGACACTGGAATAGAATTAAACATATACTTCAATATCTCTGAAGAACAATGGACATGGGCTTATATTACTTCAATGTATCAAAATTAAATTTAATAGATTATGCAAATGTATGATATTTATATAATCCACACAAAGCTCGATTCCAGACATATTACTTATTCATATATGGAGAAATGGCTTTTTCATGGCGTTTTGTAAAATAAACTATAGTTGCTACTTCTTCTAACTATGTAGGAATTTTAGCTAGTCATGTGGCAAGTCGTGAATGTCTCTAGCTAATATCTATAACTCAACATATTCGAAAAACACGTGGATTGTCAACTAAGAAGAAAATTTTAACAATGTTATATAAGGATAATACTGCATTCATAGCATAGCATTCTAGGGATAGGAATGGGTACACTGTTATTGGGTACTCGTGAGTACATGACCCGGTTATAGAGGGTTAGGGTACATTATATTCTAGTTGGGATGAGTTCGGGTAATAATTTCACTACCCACATTAGATTCAAGTACTACCCCTTGGGTACTCAATACCCAAACCCCGATTATGTCTTTTAATATATATACTCAATAAATGGTATTAATTTATAAAGAATATAATTACTATTATATGTATACTTTTAGCATATTTACCTTCAATATAAACATATTTATTTTCTATTTTGTATTAACATTACAAAAATTATAACTTATAAAATTATTAATTATAATATATATCCCTAAAAAGAAATTGTGAGATTAGAATAGTTTTGGAACTTAATTTTTTTTTTAATTTCATGTAATTAAGAACAAACTCATGTAATAAATTAAATTAATTCATGAAACTATGATTATTAATTAACTTGTAATGTCTTTTAATATATATATATATATATATATATATATACTCTATATATTGTATTAATTTATAATAAATATAATTATTTGTGAATTATATGCAATATGGATGAGAAATATTATAGTATATGGATATGGATACGGATTCAAGTTCAGGTAATTAGGTACTCATGAAGAGCATTTTAATAATTTTTTTTACATAATTTGGTTTTTAACAAGTTAGAGTAATTATCGGGTAGTAAGTATGTATAAGGGTTCGAATTAAAGTAGTAAATCAAAAATATTTGGGTAGTTGTAGGGTTCAAGTATCCCATTTATTAATCAATTTTGGGTTTAGATACCTCAAAATTAGCGGATACCCTACCCATTGATATCCTTACATAGCATAATTAAAGGAAGGATACATTAAAGGAGATAAAACAAAACATATTTTGTCAAAATTCTTCTTCACTTATGATCTCCAAGAGAAATGTAGTATTAGTGTTAAACAAATTTGTTCAAGTGACAATCTAGTTGATTTATTCACCAAAGCCCTTCTTGTTGCAATATTTAAAAAGTTAGTACAAAAGATTAGAATGTGTTGTTTTAAATATCTTAAATAATGCAGTCATCAGGGGAGTAAAATACGCATTGTACTTTTTCCTTTATCAAGGTTTTTTTCCCACTGAGTTTTTCTTAGTAAGGTTTTTAACAAGATAATATTTCAAAAGTAAATTCTTGAAAAAAATTATGTACTATTTTTCTTTCATTTAGATTTTTTTCGTAAAATTTTTTCTAGTAAGATTTTAACAAGGCATATTCTTAGCACAATGGATATTCAAAAGTGAGTGTTATGAACGTATATGCGAATGTCCATTATGTCACAACCCAAGAGTTCAGACCAAACCAAGCAGTCGAGACAAGCCAAACAATTCAACAACCCAGACACAAGAGTGTAATATGATGTGAACTTTTATACTTGATTATGTATATTTAGACTTGGATGTGGATCAAATGGGACTAAGATCATGATTGAATCCATCCAAATCAAATCCCTTAAACACTATCTTTATCTTATAAATTCTATCAAAATAAGGGATTTTTAACCTATAAATAAGCCCTCACTTCATTTGTAAACACCATCTCAAATAAGATCTTCTTACTTCTTCTAAATATTCTTTCTTATAGTTGTTCTTTCAAGTTATATTTCATAATAGGTAGGTTATATTAAAAGGGATCTTTTTTATCATTTTTCCCAATAAAGAAAGGTAAAAATGTCAAATCAAGTTTAATAACATTGTAGAATAAGTTGTAATCTGATATTGTATTTGTTTTTTAGTGCAATCACATTACATTCATTGACTTTAATATGATTACCTTATAATCTTATATTGCATTGACACCCAAGCATTTAGCTCATTGGTTGGTATATGATCTCCTGCCTAAAGAGAATGATTCGAATCCCCCTTCTCCTAACTATAAAAAAAAATTTATATTACATTGACTTATTTCAAAACAAACGTTATAATATAATTTAATTAAATACATTATAAAGAATATAACTCTACCTAAGCCTTGCCCAATCTCTATCACATCCCATCAACCATTCGGTAGGCTTGCTACAAGTATAATATGGCACTTTGTTCCCAGCCATTACAAGTTAAATCATCCAACATCAGGGCTGCTTTCATCTGGCCATAAGCTTATATAGCCTGCTAATTTCTTTGCTACCCCGTTAGGTGAAAATCAATTAAAACAAAAATCAAATGTGAATTGTAAAATAAAAAAAGGGGTATTTTTAAGTTTGTTGGAGACTATATAAGATAAATATGTTCCATAATGTATAATGTAAGAGGTGAAGTTGTCACATTTATAACCATATATGAAACTGAAAAAATAAAACATGGTTGGCTGTTATTGGGTTAAGCTAATGTTCGACACCTCATATCTTTAAACTTTTTTAATTTAATTTTTTTCATACTAAAGACATTTCTAATATTTTCTCTTATTTTACTTAAAATTTTTTTGGCATCTAAAGAAACGAGGAGGGAGGAAGAAGGAGATGGGGATAAGGAGAGAGAAAGAAGAAAAAAATAAATAAAAGACAAATGGACAATAAAAAAAGGTATAACTAAAAATATTGGGTTAAAGGTGAAAAGAAAAGAAAATTGAACGAAAACAAGATTTGTACTTGTCTTTCTCTAATCTTCCATTTTCTTCCCTCATTGACCCTTGTTTCTTTTCTTTCTTAAGATTTTGAATAAATTGAAATGAAAGAAAGACAAAAAAATGATTTCATCAATTAATTTGTAATTCCTTTTTTATTGATGGTCGTGAAAATCATTAAAAAAATATTATCTGCCCTATCTAAAAAAAATTTTGCATCCCTGCAATGCGGTGACTAGTGATAAAGGTGGCCTAATAGATAATCTGAAAATAATACTGACGTGAAAACAATCATTTTCCCAGTTTCTATGGACTGGTAGAAGTCCATTCTAGGTTTCATGCAATGGGCCTTTGGACAATTCCCAAGCAAAGAGGCCACAAAATAGTACAAAACTTGCACCAGCCGGGAATCGAACCCGGGTCTGTACCGTGGCAGGGTACTATTCTACCACTAGACCACTGGTGCTTGTTGCTCCACTCCGCTCTAGCAGTAAAATGTTGTAAGTAGAGAAAAAAAACAAAAACAAAATTATGCAATTATGAATTACCGAAGCTAACCAACCCCTATGTGCTAAAACAATTGTCTGTTAAGCGTTTGGACAATTGGCAAAGCTTTTACAAATTGCTTGGCCACGAAAAGGAACCTTATCCTCAGATATATGGTGATTAAACATGGCAATCGCCTCCGTTTTGAAGATAGCTACTAAGGTGGTGCCCTTTAAACTTGACTACTTGCAGCTGATTAATATTTGTGATATGGGGTTTGCTTTTGCTTGTCACTGCATTTCCTTCTAATTAAATGCGTTCATCAACAACTGAAAGAGACTGACCACTCCAGTGCAATCCCCTTCATTGCTAACCAATCGAATAGGGTAGATACAAGTAATGGGCAATTGAGAACAACACACCTTGAAGCAGCGATTCAAAAGGGGATCTGAGCAACTCAACTTACATCTTCCAACTATCCCATTATCTGATACGCCCTGCTATGTCTAGTTGATCCACATGTACCGGTCCATGACTGTGCACTAGTTTCACCCCCAAACAATACATTCATTTTAGTTGATATTTTTGGTTTTTTTGTTATTTGTTTTTTATTTTAAGTTATTTTTTAAATATTTTTTTTTTATTATCATTAATTTTTTACAAAAAGCAAAACCCTAAAGCATTTATCAAACAAATCCGAAATTAATAGTACATTTGTATTAATATTGCTACGTTTCAAAATGAGGAAATTAAAGTGCAAAGTTTTTCAAACAATTTAATAAAATGATCTCATTATGTATGAAAAAACATATGCTAGTTAGCATGATCATTATATTTGCGGTATAGACGATGCCAAATTATATACTTGACATGGAAAAAGTGGATGCGTAGACATCTTAATATATAGTTAGATAAAGAGATGAACTGCCACTTTGTAAATAATGTGATCCTCAATTTGATTTATGGGAAATACTCTCTTATTTTATTAAATTAATAAATATTTATTAATATTTTATCACGATTTAAATAAAAACTACTCAGCGTACGCCATAAGGCAGAGATTTTCCTTCATTTTTGTTGCTAATATTACCAAATAATTAGACAAATGAAAATAAACGACATCGGCGGGGATAGCTCAGTTGGGAGAGCGTCAGACTGAAGATCTGAAGGTCGCGAGTTCGATCCACGCTCACCGCATTTAGAGTTTTCAAACTTTACTCAGGCCCTCTTTCCGGCACATATCCAATGATGGGTTTCACTTTCACCATGTATCTATTGGGTTGCCCGTATGAATAGATGAAAACCTTACTAGGGCTCCCTTTCCAGCCCATATCCAATGGGCTCTCTGGGTTTCGCTTTATTGAGCTTTTTGAACAAAAATATAAGGGCAAACAGGACCTGGTTTTCGTGGAATTATGTCCACGGTACCCTGCCCCTGCTTTAGTTAGAATCCTGCTCCTAAACCATGACTCGTTAAGAACTTATTTGCCCAGAATTCTTGGTGGGATATCGTGAGTACCTACACCACCATGTTATATATTCATTTAAATTCCATATCATCTGAATTATGCTCAAGGATCTCAAAGTTTTATCATATGACTAATGCAAGTTACATGATCATAGATTGCAGTAAAACAGAAAGATAACCCTTCTCTTAACTTTCCTTCTCAATCTTTTTTCGCACTGTCTTAGAGGTGATATTTGTGATTCACTATACAAGAATTGAGATTGAGACAAGTCTAAAATGAAGCTGTTAAAATGAATGGCAACTTTGATATATATACACATCAAAATTCCAAAGTGTCATCGGCGAAAGAAGTTCCACCTGCTTATGGGTTATCGATTCCCCGTCAAGAAACTATCAAGACTCCAGAAATATGTCAGGATTTGTGTTCCACAATATAGGCTGCCTTAATGGAAATCAGGTTACATCTCATGCTTGGACCATTTCCTAGCTTGGGAAAGATATTGACATGATAAGGAACAAGTATGGAAACCGAGTCAAATTCAAATCTGAAAACAGGTAACCAATCTGACGGCCAGAAAACATTTCTTTTTATCCACTTTCACACCATTTCTGAATATTCTAATTCCATGAAATAAGACTTTGACAAGAATAGTTTCAAAATTGTAATGCTTTTAATTGATCCTATTCTTGATGTATAAAGAGTACTAATGACCTACAAAGCCAAAGAATTATATTCTATAAAAGGCACATTTATACCTTACCAAATCAAAGAAAAACAATGGACTTACTATACAAAATAGATACTGTAAACTAGTTATCTCTCTGGGTAGCAGGTTAGCTGATTTTTCCAGCTCCACCACAAGAGAGAAATTAGGATAAAACATCTATCCAGCTCCGTGAGTGGAGAGAAACAATGAATTTTCTGTTACTTGCTTCCCTTGAGCTTGTAGTTTCCCAAGTTTTGTCTTGTCAAGTCTTGCTCTTCGAGCAAATTCTTGGATCTTGCGGTCATGCTCTTTAAGCATCTGATCAACATTGTCGGATGGAGCAAGCAATGGACCAGAGACATAAATTTTGTTTCCCCTAGGACCACGACCATGCTGAAGAATAGAATTCATAAGAGTGCAGGTTTTAGAATAGATGATCAGTTAAACAAAAGCCAGTTCGAAGGCTGCTCTTAAGGCATGAATGCTCAAAAGGAAAAAATTCATCTGGACCACAAAAATTTTGAAGTCTAAAGGGGAACCCATGCCTACTGATATGAAAGGCAAAAACATTACTAGGAAAATGGGAAAAATCAGCAACTTTGATCTAGTTGATTATGCAGTGGCTTCTACCAAAATATATATTGTTGTCAATGATAAATGTTGGTTTTATATGCTGGACTGATTTGTATCTATGGCCTCCATTTAAAATAAAAAATAAAACCAAGAAACTAACCAGACTTGATTCCTTAATGCAGGCTCTTCCACCTCCTGTCTGGGGAGACTCTGCAGTCTTTGGTATATGACGTCTGACATTCTGTTTTCCTGCAGACTCTAATTCATTAAATGATCTCTGAGACCTGCCCACTTGGTTTACTGCTTCTAGAGTCAAAGGTCCAGGTTTCTCTCTGTGATCTTCGGAAGCCAAAGTTCTAGTAGCTACTAAACCAGATAATTTTGATAAGTTGGCTCTGGATGAAACCATATGAAGATCATCATGTTCCTTCCCAGACTTCCCAAATACAGTGCCATGGACCAACGGACCTGAATGTGAAATTTTCTTTCCATTGTACTCTAAGAAATCTCTACTTCCTTCTTTTGCAGCATGTGTCTGTTTAGGAGGATCATTAAGAAAACCAGAAATGGCATCTGCTTTACGAGAGTTGAACATCTCACTCCTGCTCTTGAAATTAGGATGAGGTTGTCTTCGCTGTAATTAGAGGGGGAAAGTTGAATATTGTTAGCTATAGAGAAGCAAGAGGGAAAGGCACAAGGGAAGAAATAAGAAACATCCCAGTCCATAGGTTCTGCACATAACAACAGTTCTATGGTGCTATTGTGTAAAGTAGCATATTAGAAGAAAAAGAGCCAGAGAAAAGCAAATTTACAACCATATAAACACATAGATGAAAGAAAACGAGAAACTTAAAAATCCAATCACATTTGATCCCAAAAGTATTGTGTTAGTGCATATCTCAAGTGATTAAAAAAGTGTTAAAAGAACAGCAATTTCTGGCATTTGCCCATATAAGATTGCCTATGACCCTTTTTCACATGTAACTCTGTGAGCCGCATTTCTCCACCTTGACAAATATGCACTTAATACCATAAAGAAAGACAGACATTGATAGATTCATTCTGCAAATCTCTTTACAACATTTGAGTATACTGACAAACACAAAAGAGAAGCCCAATTTTCTTTCCTCCTGTCCTTACTGGAAAGCACAAAAATGACTGAAAACAAGATTTAAATACTTGAATTTTTTTTTTAATTTACATCTCAAATTTATAATCCTTTATTAACAAAAGAAGCTTCACAAAACAATGGCATCTAGCTTCTTATAACTAGCATTTGAATGAATTCCCATCTGATCTTTTTCTTAAGAAACTAAAATTTACCTGCATTGATGTGGCCAGCTCAGTATTAGAATTGGATGTTGGTATTGCAAGTGATTCCTTCTGTCCCCTTCTTTCCATGTCAACCCTTGAACCCCTGCTCCCAACTGCTCTTTGCCTAAAGGGAATCCAAGAAGAGGTTAATCTTATGAACACTTTTTAATAGGAAATAAGCCTCTCCTTGGCTTAAATTATGAAAATAGAAAGGTGTCATTACAAGTCCACAGGAAAAAAAGAGAAAGAGAGAGAGAGAAACACTTTAGGCCATAAAACCCAAAAACTTCTAAGGCAACAAACAAAAGCAGTCGCTTTTCAAAAAAATAAAAAATCAAAACTGCCCCATCATATTGAAGAAATGCAATTCATATTATGAATACATTTCAACTTCAAAGATCTTGGTACATTTCACCACCTATCAAGGTTCAATCATTAATTTATAATTAACAACATTAGAATTATCAGATAACAACATAGGTGCCAAAATAGATAATAAGATAGAGAAGTAATTATACCAAAAATAAAATATAAACCATGCTGATTCTTGAAGCTGATAAGAATCAATTTTAACATGTACCTTCTAGCTTCTTCATCCCGAAGCTTAGCATCAATCTCCTTGCTAGGAGGATATTTGGGTAAACTTGAAGGATCACAAGCAAGAGGTTCAGTTTTAAAGAACTGACAAGAATGGCAGAGAAAAGAAAAGAATCAGTGAAACTTGATAATAGCCAATAGGACCATAAAGGAATAACTCAAGTTATCCATGAGAAATTAAAGAATTGATGACTCAACAGCAGCTAAAAACGAGTTAATGTAGTTAAAGTAATAGTTAAAGAATCATTTTCATGGTTGCAACACATCCATCTCTGTTGTGCTCAGAAAACTGCCTTGAAAGTTATGAAGAAAACAGTTTTAACTCCACTATTTTGGAAAGAGGACAGTAAAATGATACTGATAGACTCCAAGCTATTAAGTCCATGCAAGAAAAAAGGGAAAAAGCACACAGCATTTCATCTTAATAAATAAATGCATTGGTGATGATTGATCACATTGTGCATACCTCACTCTTCAGAGCAAAAGCTGCAGTTCTTCGATGAACAGGATCTATGGAAAGCAAGGTCTCCATGAGACTCACAGCAAGAGAGGGAAAGTCTTTAAATGTTTCAGCAACACATCGTCTATATGGGTGTAGAGGCTTGAACACTGTCGAATGAGGTAATTTAGCTCTTTTCCAGTATTCCTCAGATGGTGAGCCGCATAGCTTAAAAATCTTATGTAATTGCTCAACCTACAAGCCACAGGAAATTAAATTCTTATCTGCCATGTACTCAAAAAAAAAAAAAGAGCATACGACTAAAATGCTTACTTTGAGAACATAAATAAAAACGAATTTATACAAATGTGCACATCAGCACATGGAAAGGAGATAATTTCACCTTAGGAGAATTTGGGGTTTACAAATCATATTGCTTCTTGATGGAAGAATGGTATGCAAGCACACTACAAAACATGTTTCATTCCAAACAATCATACACGAAAACCATTTTAACATATACAAACTGCCTTTTTGTTTGCAAAGGTCACTTCAGCTTCAGCAACTTTACAATGGTTTAAACACAAAGATTACCAGTTTAGTCAAATCAAGTTCAAAGTAAACACAAATTAACAAAACAAAATCAATTATTAGAAAACAATCACAATCACAGAGAGATAACATTTAAATATTCCTTTAGTCACATGACATTCAAACTCCAAAAAACCTTCAGCATCAATATAAGAATGCAGTACACAAAATTTCAGTAAAATTGTCTGCTCAAGGCAAAATCTAGTATTTGATTAGATCATCTAGCAATTTCCATAGTATTTCTTTTTACCCTCACAATCCCGAGCTAACGCTAGGAAGTTGTGGTCATCTTTTTCCTCAAATATTTTCTCTAAGAATAATGACAATCATTATATTGATAGTAAAGAACATAAATCAGCTAGGCTCTTGAACCTGGTACCTCTGTTTTCCCAGGCAAAATAGGTTTGCCAGAATATAGTTCCCCAAGTATGCAACCAGCACTCCATAAATCTATTGCAACCCCATAATGTGAAGCTCCTAACAAAAGTTCTGGTGGTCGATACCAAAGAGTCACCACACGGCTGGTCATTGGAACACTATCATGAGGATCGAAAGAACATGCTAATCCAAAATCCGCAATCTTTAAGATTCCATTACTGTCAATGAGAAGATTTGAACCCTTTATGTCACGATGAAGGACACCATTGCTGTGACAATGATCAAGTCCACTTAGAAGTTGCTGCATGTAGCATTTAATCTGGCCCAAAATGGAACGAAAGTTATGAATACACAAACACTAAAAATAAAGAAATGTACAAGAACAGACAACCTAATAAATTGCAAAATAAAGGTGAGCAGGAAACCACTGCACCAGGTTGCATCTAGATACTGCTGTATTAAGAGACAATGTTAAACGGCAGCCTACAATAACTACAAAAACCATTATAAGATTACCTGAGGCTCTGGAAACTTGATCCCAGGAAGTGATGCAAGTCCCACGAGATCATGTTCCATATATTCAAAAACAAGGTATAAGCTGCATGACATTGGGGATGTGATCAAGCCTTCAAGTTTAATAACATTTGGATGATCAAGTCTTCGTAAAAGCATAATCTCCCTTGCCATAAACTTCACACTCTCAGGATCATGATTATCAAACCGCACTTTTTTCAGAGCCACAAGTTTATTGTGAATGACATCACGAGCCTTATACACACTACTATAAGTTCCTTGGCCAATCTGCAAGAATGAAATACTATCAAGCAAGACAAATGAAGGAAAATGAGAATATCAACATGGAAAATAGAATTCATATAGATACATAATAAGATGAGTTTCTGTGTCAAACTAAATCAGTAAAGCATCATGGACCCTACTACAAAATACAAGATCTTCAAAGATGTGTAATTAGTTTACAGGGGAAAATGGGTAAACTAATAGACTAGATCTTTGTTCATTTATTCACCAAGAAAATAAACAAAAGATCTTGCTTGTTGGAACTAATTACTCTGGTATAAAGGTTCCAAGTCGTTGTGTCCCAAATTAGTTACTACACTTGTCTGCAGAAGAGAGCTGTGCGTATTTTAGAAATCAGGGAAATTATAGAATAAATATGCACTATTCACGCAAAAAAAAAAAAACCAAGTGACAGAGTGAAACTGATGTCAGTTTAAATAATAAACTAGGCCAAAGATTAAGCAAATATAAAGCATAATTCTCTGAACAAAATCATCTTTGAAGAGTTGCAGTCACTTCATTATCTTAGCAGTATATGACGCGCATTAAAAACGCTTTAAAGTAAATGTAATAGGGGATTGAGCTACGTAAGAAAGCCTACTTTATCCAACTTCTCAAAAGTATTGGCACGTCGTGGTATCCATCCCTTGATAGCTTCACCTGCCACAGCAACAAGCCAAGAAGGCCACCCTGCAGCAACCTGCTCTCCTTCTATGCTATTCAGCACCCTTCCTGAACCTGGATTATGACCAGCAATTGTAACGTCACACTTCTCCACCTTATTTTTCTCAATCATCTCAAACTTATCAATGATCTTCTTCTTCTCAACCTGATCGTTATAACAAAAACGATTGGAACCACTCGTTTTCTTATCGATCAACAAGACTTTCACATCACCGCCATCATATTCCTTTGATCGAACAGCCTGCTCTCTTCTTGATGAATTAGCTCGTGGAACAAGCTTATCTAATGACCCCTTTCGCGTCAACCTCTCTTTGTGATTCTCACGGCTATCTTCAACAGCCGCAGACTTAGAGCTCATGCAACCCATGTCTTCTATATATTGTATATATAATTACAATCACCAACAGGGCAACAACAAATAACCTCCCTATCAATCTAGCTAACTCTAACCTTTCTTATCAATCTTGCCAAAGAATTCGAAAACTCTCTACATCCAATCCATCAAAATTGAAGAATTTGGACTACACGACCGATAGAAATCCAAGCTTTATCTTAAATTCTTTTGAACAATTCAAAGTCACCCCTCAAGACCCAAGGTTTCCAAATTAGAGTATGCTACAAGTAACGTTGATATTGGACCTCCAAAACAGATAAAGATGACTCCAACCCAAGAAACAATCAAAACCCAGAAATATTACAGAAGATTATAACACTGGGAAACAAATTCGTAGTACCTGGATATCTGTCACGAGGTTGAAAGTTGAGAAACAGAGAGACAGAAAAGAGAGAGAGAGAGAGAGAGAGCTTTAATTAATCGCCAAGGAAACTGTGGCTCTGTTTGATTTTTGATAAACGCGTACACATAAACATGTAAGAGATATATAATATTAATAAATAATGAAAATTTTGAATACTTAAAAATATCAATACTATTCATATATAGACAGAGACGGCCTCTGCCGGCTCTGGCTCAGTCAACAGAAACCACTCTCTCGTTCTCTTTCTAAACTGAAGGTGTTTCCAATTGTTTTTCCTGGGTTTTTATATATATATATACATTTAATTAAAGCGATAAATAGAGAGACTGGAAACAGTTAAAAAGTGGACTTGGGATGGAAAAGGAGAGGAAAGGGGACGTGTTGTTTGGATGAGTGGGTTTGTTTTGGTGTTTGAATGTTGCATTTAACGCGTTATGATTTTGACAACTATATATTGTCTGGTTTTTTCCTTGATGGCCTACCACCATTTTATAACGTTACTTCAATTTCTTTTTTTTTTTACTATTAAAACCCCTATATCCTTGAAGCTCTTAAATTCTTTTGGGGTACTTAAGGGTTTCTTTTCATTTCTTTTTTCTTTAAAAAAAAAAAGGGAAAAACAATGTAAACTCAATATAGTATTATTATCCTACACAAGTTTCAAAGGTCAAAGCTTCAATGCGTCATGGTATTTGCACTCAATTGACTGTTGAAATGTGCATTAGCTTTCATCTCCTTGTGGTTTCCCTTTGTTTGAATAATCCATTAAAGAATATTACTAATCTTCCAAAGAATTAGTTGTTCTTAGATAAGCTCAAAGAATGATTCTTTTTTAAAATATTTTATCACTTTTTTCCCTTTCTTTTACTACATTAGTTGGCATCCATAGACTATCACCCATATCGTCTATGTGTATTATTTGCATGTGAATTTTTTTTTAAAAAAAATATATATATATGAACAAATCTATTGCCATTGCATGGGCTGATTGGGTCCATACTATTCCTCTTTGACCTATCATCCTCCAACCAAAATGAGGTGGCGCAAACCCACTCGTCCACATCAAATATCAGGCCCAATAACAGAAAAATGAGAAAATAATAATAATAACATTCAATGGTTAAAATATAAGCTTTAATTAAGCCTAAAAAATATAGATGATTAGGGACCACCGACCACCAAAACAATAAAAACCATTGATGCGTCGTGTTCCATAAAACATCACCTAAATTTGCAAAAGGATTAAAACCGACACAGATTTCAACCGTGAGCTTTGGACATGTCCTTTTGAAACTTAACAAACCCATGGTTTTTCTACCTAAGTAGATGCAAGCCTTGAGTGCTGGGCTAAATTAAATAAATAGGCAGCTAAGCTGCATTTATAAACCTATTTTTATGGCTTCTTGGTGGAAGATTTGGAGCTGACGTAGTTGAGAATGAGAAAAAGGATGTGTTGCTGTTACTACTTCCAACTGTATGAGAAAGAAGACTGTGCACCCAAACAATCTGGTTGAATTAAATAGGATTAAGATGTATCATATGTTATCTTTATTACCGTTTATGTTTAATGTGATTTTTACAAGTTAGCTAATTGTCTTTAAAACCATCCATGTGATAATAAAAAGGGTAGCTTTTCTTCTCTTTTAAGGTGAACGGTGAGTGGTCGTGGAGAGAAGAACGATGCCGGTCTTCAAATCCACGTTTGTTTGATTGGGAAAGATATATAATGAGGGAAGGAATAAAAAATACTAATTGTAAGACAAAAAATACTACTTTTTAAGTATATATATTTGCTTTTATTTGTACTTGAACGTTTGAATATTTAATTTATTCATTGATGTATGATTCAAGTTTAAAGAGTAAAATTCAAATTTCTCTACTCTCAATTAAAAAAATAATATTTACCCTCATTTCATAACAAACAAATACAAAAAAAAAAGAAAATAATAATTACATTTTACAATTGCTTATCTTGTCATAAAAACGAAAGTATCGTTCAACCATAATTAATCATTCTTATTTATAATTCATTGGATAAATAACCACCAGGAAAAATAAAATGATTAAAATATCTCATTTTTTATTAAATTAATATTAATCAATAAAATAAAAACTTGTAAAGTTTTTGAAAATAAAGTTACTCATAAAAATAACGAAAATAAACACAGGGTAATTAAATGTCAAATTTTAAATATAAAGAGACAAATTTATTTTACCTCAAATCGAAAAGAATTTTTCTACAAGTTACCCTAATTAATTTCATTTTCTTCAATTTTCCTACTTCTTTATTTTCCTTCTCCCACACACTAGTATACTCTAACTAGTTTCTTCCCCTTTGGTTGATGCCTTTTTATTTTGTTTTTTTAATTTTACTATTTATTTATTTATTTTTACAAAAAGAATAAAAAATTTCAACTAAATAAAATTAAATTCAATTTCCAGAATTGGGTAAAATGGATCAGTGTGGATTTTACGTTAGACCTTAATATTGGACTAGCTAGGTAGTTAAATTTTGCTCTTTGAAAGATAGGATTTTTGCCGAGTCCTCACACCTCAGACTTACAAGGAAAAGCATTTCTTTCCATTCTCCGTTTCTCACTCCTTCGAATGGGTGATGTACCTCTTAGGTATACGCAGGTGGATACTCCCTCTTGTTCAACGACTTCTTTTAATTAATTAATTTTCCAAAGATAAATTATTTACTCATTCTCACCATTAAATTAAAAGCATATAGTCTGAAAAGTAATTTTATTACTTCTTACTATTACATAATTAATTTCCTGGAAAGTAAAAACTGATAAAAGAATAAAAATGAAAAAGTGAAAAAGGACTTATTTGATTTAATTTATTAATTTTATATGTTAGACTAATATAATGGGCGACAATCGACAATGAGCCGTCTTTACGTGGACAATACGCGGAAATAGAAAAAGAAATGGGGCCCTTTTGAGAAATCAAAGTGTCTGGGCCGCATCGTGAATTTGCTAGCAATTGTTTGGATTTTTAATTTTGAAATTTGAAAATTGAAGACAGCCGAAAACATTGATGTTTCAAGTACCGGCAAAGCAGGTCGTACGTCAATCCAACATCAAGTGGACCGTTGACATTTTGAGTTTCTTTGCTTATGGCTTTGTGAATTTCACACCGCCAAACATTTTCCTTTTCTCACTATTTATTTACTCACCTTTTTATTGTTATTATTATTATTATTGGATCTTCTGTTTACAACGTACAGTTGCAACCCATGACCCAATTTTACCTTTAAAATCTAATGGGTGGTAAATAAGAATTGATAAATGTAAAAAGATTAAAGTCTGATTTTGATTTTTGTATTGTATTATTTTATTGACCTCATAAAAAAATGCACCTTACTTTTAGTTTGCACTTGTTTCTTCTTCTTTTTTTTGGTCCATTGCAATTATCGATTCCACCAAGTATTTCCGAAAGTTATTGACCAAAACCTTTTACTGGTTCATAGAGGTTAGAAGGTAATCTTGGATGTTTCTCCTTTTTTTTTTAATCTGAGAAGCTTCTATTTTCATCAAAACAATATTTGTCATAGGTTTTTAATGCCTATTACTTATTAAAATAATGTGAAAAGTGACAAATTAAATCAGATATAGTCAGAAAGATGAAATCAAGGTAGATGTCAAAATCAAAAGTAGAACCAACCTCTAAATTAAAGAAAAATGAAAAAGGAGAAAGAGCAATGATGGTAAAATATAGGTAATGGTAATCTTTTATAAAAACAAAAATGGTACAAATAATCTTAATCCCTAATGGAGACATCTGATGGGTTTGAATAACCCCAAAGTTTGATTTTCAACAAACCCAACCCCAGTCAAAAATTCAGGCTGTTGGACTAGAACAGGCCCAACCAGGCAAAAAGTGATGAATGCAATTGGAAAATAGGATTAGCCCCAAGGAAAAGTGAGGAATTTGCCTAGAGAGTAAATGACAAATGGGGATTTTTATTCTTCAAAGAATTTATTTTTTGTGTAATTTATATGATAGGGATGAAGTATGTACAATTTAGATAAAGATGATTAGCCCAAATTGTAGCCTTCTTATATAAAACAACTAACAATCATTAAAAAATTTTAATATGTTAATATTTCTTTTCGGAAAGTAAACTTTTAAATCATGACTACCATTTACTCATTTGTGATCAATCATCATTCTTAATAAATTAAACAAGTCACAAAGTCGTAGAAAACAGCATAGTCCCCGCAAATGGGTTGTGGAACAAACCACCCTTACGACAAAAATCACAAAACCCGTCAAACACCAAACCGCACACATCCCTATGAACCCCATAGCTCAGTCTTTGGTCATTTAATCCCGATTCCAGTTCAGATTCTCTTCATTCAAATTCTCAATCCCACCCTCTTCTCTTTCCTCTTCCTATTTGTGATTGTGAAAGTGAAAATTCCATAATGCCACTATTTATTCCTCATTCTCTGTGCCAGTTTTTTCCATTGATCGTTGCCACATTGTGATTCAGACTCATCAGTTCTTCATTTTCATTTTTCTATTTCGGGTTTTTGCTTGGGGGAAGATCACTGGGATTTTGGATGTATATGTTTTCAATCATTGCTCATTGTTATGCAACGATCATAACGTGTGAAGTTTGAGGTTTTCTCCTGGTGGCTTCATCTGGGTGTCTAGTATTTTAATGGTTTATTCCTTTATCATTGTCATATATTAATTCACCCATTGAAAATTCTCGACCTTTTAAGGTTTTCCTTGGTGGGTTCACGTTCATCTGCGTTTATTGGTGCTCTAATCAAATTCCTGCATTCATATCGTAAAGTCTTGATTTTCTTGAATCTTTGAACTTTTTGGAGTTGTGGAGACAATCAGAAGATCTATAGAACAGCTGAAGCAAGGCATGTTATAGTTGGTACAATGGGACTGTCTATGTTCTTTGTGATCTGCATTCTCCACTCCCTGATCGCAATAACGAGTGGATCTTTGATAATGTTCTATCTTAACGAGATCTATATTTTTGCTCATGGTGTTGAAACGGCTCAAAAGCTTTCAGGGTCAACCCCACATGATAAATTGCTGATTCAGACATCCAATTCTTTTGTTGGTTTGCTTCTCTTTGTAGTTGGGTTCTTGGTGTTCATGGTAGCGTTTGTCAAGGATAAAAAATTCCAGAGCTTTTTCGCCAAAGGTTGTGTACTTCTTCACTTATCAATGGCTCTTTGGAGGGTTAATTTTGAGAGAAGGTTAGAGGATTTATCTTGGGATTGGCCGAGACAAGTAGTTGGTGATTTTGTGTTGGCTCTTTCTTGGGTGTTCTTTTTATTGTATACTTGGAAGGAGAAGTATGATTAGCCTGAATTTGAGCGCAAATGAATTCAAGTGGGCAGTGACAAATGACAATGTGACATTACTGAATAGAGTTGTTTGTTTCAATTTGGATGTCTTCATGAAGGCTGGTATCAAATCACGAAAGATTTCATGTTGCTTGAAGCAGGGTGTTTGAAAAGGTGCAATTACTTGCAAGATCGGAGATGAATATTCAAAAGGAGAGGTTGCAGCATCTATGCATATGGATATTGAGGTTACTACGTTTCCAGAAAGCCTGTTGATTGTTGTGGTAAGAACTAGATGCCCTTGTACCTGTCTGTTTGCAATCACTTTGTAACTGTGCTATGGTGCTTACTTATCCATGCATCTTGCCTAGGGCAAAATTTTGACAAACACATTCTCATATTGATACGGTGGTCTTAAATGTTAATCTGGAATGAGTTTCGAAGTTGCGAGTGCTTGAGATGATTTACATGTAATTTGAATAAACCATTCCTTGAATGGAAATGTTCTCCGTTGACCTTAAGTTTTTCTAATTTTTTCCCATCCCCACTCTGAAGTTGACTTTTTATTTGTTCTCTGAATATATTAATAGCTAACTCAGTTTGCTCTGCAATTTACTTGGTTACAGTTACATATCATCCAGGTTCATTCGTTGCTGCTATTGTTCTGACATGCGCACGGTCTAATTTAAGATATTGTGTTTGTCCACCTCTTAGACGAAGTGGAATTGTAGAATATACAGGTCAGTTGAGACCAAGCAATTATTTATGTGTACCGGGTTCTTTAGGTAGAGAGAGAGGACGTGTTGTAATGAGTGAATTGGATTACATTAGAGGCAATAGAGAGGAAGATTGTAGCAGTGGTGGCAAGTGGTCAAGGATAAGAAAAGGTGGAGGAAATGACGGACTACGGTAAATGAGAAGGGTTAAATAAAAAGAATGTTTAAAGGAGTCTCAAGAAAGCTTTCAAGATAATCTCTGTTGGGTTTCTGATGATTTTTTATTACCTCTCAACCTCTAAGGCCCTCATATTTATACTGAATAGGAGCACTTTCGTAGGAGTAGTTAGGAGAACATGTTCAATCATGGGAGAATGTGCTTGTCATGGAAGAGCAATTAAAAAATGGTTTATAGGATATTAAAAGAATGACCACATAGTTGGATAGTGGGTGTAAGTTTTAGGTAATTGGTTAATAACACTTGATAGTACATTACATGTATTTTTAAGAAGCAAAAAAAGAAAAAAGGTAAAGCACACGTACTTCAAGAAAAAGTTAAGAGGAAGTCTTCTTAATTATCTCCATATTTGAGCCACCAAGCTAAGTTCTTTAGAACATTCCAAATGTAAAGGTAACTCATAAACCCAACCACTTGTTATGAGTTACTTTCACTTCTCTGTACAAACAGTTGTTCTATGCTTGTTCTTGGGTGTTTTCGTGCTGGGAACGCCTTTGGACGCTTCTGCACTTGGAATGCCTTTGGGCATTTCCATGCTTGGAATGCTCCTAAGTGTTTCCACACTTGATATGCCCTAGACGCTTCCTCGCTTAGAACACCCTTAGGCGTTTTTGAGCTTGGAACGCCTTTTGGCGCTTTCTTTCTAGGAAAAGGTGATAAGCCACATCAGATTCAATAACGTGGAAGTAAATCTAATCTTGAATAGGTCTTATCTTGAAATTCACCAAGACTTGCCCTAGAGTTTTAATCTTTTTGTTATTGAAGGAAGTCATGGTCATAAGATGATGCAAACTCCTTAAATCTATATTCACAACCTTCGAAGTAGACAGTGGCATAAGGTTTACTGAAGAACCGTCATCAATGAACATCTTTCTCACTAGGTATCTATTAACATTACTATCCACATAAAGTGGCTTGTTGTGATAGGGATGTGATGTACAAATGTCTACTTTTATTAATACTATGGCATTATCATATCCACTTGCCATCTTCTTCATAAGTAGTCCCACTAAGCTATATTCTCCATTCTATAAACCACCTATTTGTGCTAACATTATAGCTACCTTCTTCCTTGATTCTTCTGAGAAGCCAAGTTAATCAAAGAAATGTTTGCATCTAGGTTTCTTCATGAGTGAGTTGGCAATGGAAGAGGTAACTATAGCAGCTGCACGAGTGTCCTCTTCTTGATTGGAAGGAAAGGTAGGTTTTTCTTGAATACTGATCATTACACTTACATGTCTTCAAGCATTTTGATGAGTAGGGAGTGGATTGTTTTGAATTGTGTTGTTTCTAATCAAGACTTCTCCTGTTTGTGTTCTTTGGTGAAATATCTTACGCATGTTCCTACATTCAGCAAATGGATGACCCACCATGCGATGGTAATCGTAATACCATGGATTGAACTTCTCTTCTACTGGTGGTGGTCTCGATAAGGTAAATTTATTTGTCCGTCTCTAATTCATTCTTGAAAGAATGCCCTGACTCTGTCGAGTAGAGCTGAAAATGGAAAGGGTATAACAATATCTTAATCTTGTCTTTTCTTAAAGTTGTCCCGCTTTGGCCTTAGATTCTCTCGAGGGCCTCTTCTTTCTTTACTTCCCCCTTGAATTGCATTCACAGGAGTGATGTTCTTCTTATTGAAACGATTGGCTCTTTTTTACCTAAGGACTGTATTATTGGTCTGTTGTGCAGTTTCAATTAAAATGGAAAAAAAATGAAAAGGTAAGTTGTCCAAATGCCTCTATATTTCATCGAACATACCTTAGATGCATACTTTGACCAGCTCTTTTTAATCATGAGAATCTTGTATATCTAGTATACGTTCTCTAAACCGCTGGATGTACTCCATAAGATCCTTTTTTACCTTATGATGTTCTTTCCCCAATTTAATAAAGGTCACCTTTTTTAGGTAGAAAAGAATTTTTCTCCGAACATCCTACACATCTGATTCCAATAGTCAACTGAGCTTAGAGTGAGATTAACATACCAGATGTATGCTTTCTCAGTAAAAGACTTAAAGAACTCTTTCAGCTTTAAATCGTCTTCCAAGCCTACGACTCCTAAGGTTTTTACAAGCTTCATGACAGGTTCCCAAGCATTACCAGTCTTGCCATTGACTTGTTTGAATTTTAGGCTGGTGTAATCTTTAGGGTATGGCTTTACGGCTACCTTAGCAAGATAGGGTAGTTTCAAGTCAAACTTGGAAAAGTTGAGACTCTTGTTATTCTGATCGAGCAACTTTTCCAACTTTTCCTTTGTGACAAAACTCTGAGCACTAGTGGAAGGAGTTGCCATAACGGGATTACCTACAATAGAGGGATTGGTGGTATAAAGGAGTGGGTCAATCGTGCTCTCTCCATTTCCTTCATTTTCATTGTTGTTGATCACATTAGCGGCATTTTTTATTGGTATAGGTAGAAGTTAATAGGTTATGGCAGTTGTGGATGCATACTGAGTAATGGTCTCCATCATTTGCTTATTGTTTTCCTCTAACACTTGTATCTTTTTTTGGGAAGCTTTGAGAATTTTCATGAGCTCCTAGATATAAGTGAGAACAGACGTTTCTTGGTTGTTAGGAGAACTCTCTATATCTTCTGATAAAAATTTTCAATTAATTTTTCACTTACTGCAATCACTCTCCCTTAGTGGAATCGCCAAAATGCAAAGGGTTCTTCAAGTAGAGAGAGAAGATTTGTTGCAATGAGTGAATTGGAATGCGCCAAAGGCGACAAAGAAGAAGACTGAAGCAGTTTTTGAAGCGTAAGTGCTTTGGTGGTAAGTGGTAAGGGAAAAGAAAAAGGTGGAATAAGTGATGGATTACGACGAATGGGAAAGGCTGAATAGAAAGAATATTTGAAGAAGTCTCAAGAAAACTTTCAAGATAATCTTTGCTAGGTTTCTGATGATTTCTAATTACCTTTTAACCTCTAAGTCCCTTATATTTATGCTTAATAAAAGCATTTTCTTAAGAGTAGTTAAGAGAACACGTTCAATTATGGGAGAACATGCTTGTCATGAAAGAGTAGTTAAAAAACGATTTATAAAATATTAAAAGAATGATCATGTGGTTGGATAGTAGGTGTAAGTTTTGGGTAATGGAGTAGTGACACTTCATAGTGCGCCACATGTATTCTTAAGGAGTAAAGAAAGAAAAAGGGGTTAAGCACTTATACTTCAAGGAAAAGTTAAGAGGAAGTTTTCTTAACTATCTTCATATCTAAGCTACCAAGCCAAACTCTCTAGAACATTCCTAATGTGAAGGTAACTCATGAACCCTACCTCTTGTTCTAAGTTACTTTAACTTCCTCGTACAAATAATTGTTCCATGCTTATTCTTGGGTGTTTCCGCACTTGGAAAGCTCTTGGGTGCTTCCGCGCTTGGAAAGCTCTTGGGTGCTTCCGTGTTGGGAATGCCCTTAGAAGCTTCGGTGCTCGAAAAGCTCTTGGGTGCTTTCGTGCTCATAAAGCGCTCAGAACGCCCATTGGTGCTTTCACTCTCAGAACGCCTTTAGATGTCACAGTCCTTTCTTGAATGTGAATCCCACATTGTCAAGATAATGCTCCCAACGAGTAAAACCACAAAGTCCCACATTGAAGAGAAATTCCAAGTAAGGAGTAAGAGAGGATGTCATGGTTTTAGAGAGAGGAGCCATGAATCTCTCATCGGCTATGTACTAGAGTGATACAGTACATATAAAGGTTCACACTACCTTCAACTTGTGAGGCACTTTTTGTGGGATAAAACCATGAGGCCAACAGGGTAAAGCGAACAATACCTCACAAAGGTTGGTGGGGACCATAACAGTTGGTATCAGGTGGTGTTTGGTACTTTACAATGCAATATGATTACAGGTAATATAATTACAGGTAATATAATTGCAAGTAATGTGATTGCAAACAATATGATTGCAAGCAAAATAACATTACAGTATTTGGTATACAAGTAAAATAATGATTAAAGTACAGAGAAGATAACATTACAGCGTTTGATTTACAAGTACTCTGTTACAAATGTAATGTTAACTTTCAAAATTACCCTTATTTATTAAAATGCAAGTTTAATATACTTGTATTTTTTATTGCTAATTTTTATATAATATCATCTCTTAAATATATTTTTAATGTCATATATTTTATTTTCATTTCTTATTATAATTTTAAATATTTTATTTTTATTTTTTAATATAATTTTTTATATTATATATATTTTATTTTAATTTTTTTACTTATATTATCATATGAATTTAATTTCTTATATTTTATTTTATTTTATTTTAATTTTTAATTCTTATATTATATATTTTATTTTAATATTTTTATTTTAATTATAACATTACAAAATGTTTTTAACAAAATAATAAAGTTGAAGGGTAAAAATATTTATAATAATATTACAGAGTGCAATAGAATGTATTGTATTGCAATCTTACATTGCAGTAGTCTGTTGCAAAACAAACACTGTAATGTAATATAATTAGACACATTGCGTGGAATGTGCTCTCACTTCCCTCATACCAAATACTACCTCAAAGCAGACTCTAAGTACTAACGATGTGCCACTGAAGACAGTAGACCCTTGTTGAAGTAGGAAAAGATATCACGATCTTTGCTTGTATGTGAATCTCATATCGTCGAGATAATACTCCCAACGAAAAAAGCTACAAAGTTCCACATTAAAGAGAAACTCCTAGTAAGAATAAGAGAGAATGTTATGGTCTTAAAAAAAGAAGCTATGAATCTCACATCGGCTATATACTAAAGTAATACTGGACATGTAAAAGTTTATACCACCTTTGAACTGTGAGATATCTTTTATCCAGAGGATCAAATTATATAATACCTTACAGGAGTTAATGTAGATCGTAACATTGACTGCTTTCACGCTTGAAACGTATTTGGGCACTTGGACTCTTGATGTAACCTATGTGTTGGTTGATCCATTATGGAATGCCTTTGAATGATGCAGCGTAACATCTAAAGCGCATTAACTCGCTGGACGAAAAGCACACCTCAAAAGCAGTCAGTCATCCTACTAAACTCTCATCTACAATTTGTACTAGCCACAGCAGGAGATAATGAATTTTCTGGTGATATTAAATAAGCATCGTAACCTGTTTTTCCATTTTATGTTGTTGACATGGACTATGGAGTAGTACCTAAGTTTCTGGCTGGACCCCTCTTATACCGCTTTTCCTGAATCTCCCTAGTCAGGAAGAATAACACTGAAAGGAAAAAGTTATTAGGTTGCTGGGCTTCTTAGAAGCTGAGAAAGATTCCGCAAGGTGTAAAGCAAGAGCTTGGCAACCCGAAGAAGAAACCAGTTATTGCAAGCTCCAGCCGGAGAAGTAATTGACGCCCCAAAATGCCCGTAGAAGATTCCAGTCCAAATTCAATTCCTTGTGCCCAAAAAGCCCATTAAATGATAGAGCTTCAAGAACCCCACTGTCGTTCTCGACAAAGACAGAGGTTTACTTAAAGCATCCTACTTAATAACAGCATCTCCCAGGCGCGTGAATACACTACCCAATCAGATGCTGCCAAGGTGCTCAAGTTGTTTTCCCTTGCTTCCAATTGCGCTTGGTACTTCCCATTAACTTCTTTTGCTGAGTCTAATAGTATCTACTTTTTCATCATCTCATCTCAGCCTCTCGGACATAGAGAGGTACCCAAAACTCACCGAGAATCCATCCTAGAGGCCCAAAAACTAACTGAAAACCAAAACAAGCACAGGAAATCCAAGCGCGGAGAGAGAAGGTGAGAGAACCAAGCCACTTCAAATAGAAGGAAAAAACATGGAGGGAGAACACGAAGCACTACCCACTTCTCCTACATCAACAACACCTCCTCCGCCATCATCATACAAGTTATTTCTGAAAGTTATGAGCAAAAGGAGAACATGGGTGTTTCTCTTTGTGCTAGTTTATGCAATCCTTTTAGCTTCTTCGTGGAATTCCCTTAAATCAATACTTTCTTGGTACAAACGTCAAGCCCAACCATCTTCTGCTTCTTCTGGGTGGCCTGCCCTCTATGCCTCTGTTCTTCTTGGTGCGGTTTTTGGGCTGCTTTCTATGGTTGCAGCTCTGGCTGTGGCTGTGCCGGCCACTTTGGTGACCTGGATCACTGTTGTGGTTCTGCTTGCTTTCTTTGGGAAACCAAAGAGGACCTTGGTGCTTGAAGGCAGGAAGATTACAAGAGAGATCGCTGGGATTGTGTTCAAGATTTTGTTGAAGGAAGGGAATCTTGTAGCTGCTGTTTGTGCCGTTTTGGGGTACTTTGCACTTGTCAGGAAGAATTCTGGTGAGTGATTAAGTTGAATTGTTTAAGTTACTGAGACCTTATTTAGCTGGAGAGATTTCACTTTGTGGATACTTGGAAGAAATCGGATTTTGGAAGTTTTCCTGGTTGATGGAATTTAGGAAAGTTATCCTCATCTTCCATCTAAGACATTGTTTGATTTTTGTTAATTTGACTTAAATTAGGAGTTCAAAAACGAGGCAAGCTCTTTGTTAAAGGGCTATTTAATAGTTATCCCTGCTTTTGTTTGTTCTATGTATAAAAAGAAATGAATGACGAACTGTTGTTTTTTACTCTTAAATTTACTTATTTCTTTGCAGCCTAAAACTTCTCCAGTGTATACATGGCAGTCATTCATTTTTCAGTTTCTTTCTGCAGTACTGGGCTATGGAATGCAAATGTTTTCAGTTCAAATCCTAAAGCATGCATTGATTCTTGAATTGATGGGTTAATTACTTGATTATCTTTGCAAAAATCATATGAATAAACTCCTAGTCTCTTTCATTATTTTATTTACTTTCTTCACTTTTTTTTAACATTAATGAAATTAACTGTATTTTTGGTATGATTGTGTTCCATGCTTTACAAAAAGCTATCTCACGCCGTGGAAATTAGAGGGAACAGGGAAGGTTGGTCCCCCTTGAACTGCAGCATTTGTCACGTGCTTGGACCAAACCATCTTAAAGAATCTGTATGTGTATGACAAACAGCTAAGCCATTCGTAGAACAAACAAAGGGTTCCATTGCCGTATTGGTTTGCTAATGAATAAATAGCAGCTACACACAAAAAAAAAAAAAAAGGGGTGGGGGGGGAAGAGAGGAAAAAGACCTANGGGGGCGGTGGGGAGAGGAAAGGAGACTAACTTATTGGTTTCCCTTTATTGTTTCTTATTTTCATTACTTATCTAGGTCTCTCTCTCTCATTTTTGGTCAAATCCCTAGTTGGGTTGTGAGCCATTTTTCTACTGTTCAAGTTGACCTCATAGAAGCTCAGTCCTTCCTATATACTCTGTTGTCTTTTTCCTGCAAGTATCAGTTCCTGCTTGAAATCAAAGAAAAATCCAATCCCTTCAATAGATTAAAGCTTATTTTTAACATAGTGTTTTAAGAGTTTTGCTCATGCAAACACACCTAAGTGTTCAAATATATATGTACAAGGTACAATACTTTCACCCCGGAGTATATGAGGCTTGTATTACAATGTATGCCAGCAAATGTTTAATGTTCATTAAACATAACTGTATAAGATGTTTATTTCCACTCGTCAACAGTAATGTTATTAAAGATGGCTGAAAGCTATTCCTTTGAGTCATCCTCCTCATGGCTTCCAAGCGTGTACAACATCAAGCGGAAGGGATAGTAAGAAATGTAACGCAGAATGTAGCAGCTAGCTGAGCAACATAGTGGAATAAAGATTGCTGCGAGCATGACAAGAAAAATCAACCACAAGGAGAGGACAACTGAGGCAAGCCAACTAAGCTTGCTCACCACCAAGTATAAACCTGCCATGAATGCTATGGACATCATTGTAAGTGCAACTCCTAGGAGAGGTACTGCCAGTTTAAGAGCAAAGAACACCAAACCGAGATCAATTAACTGTGCCCAAATGAGTGTAACATCAATGATGATGGAGCTATACATAGCCATTGTGTTGCAGATGACAAACAGTTGGAACATCCTTTCCCTTAGCATGATTGCAGAACCTTCGTCAGGACTAGAGTTGTTGTCACCACCAGGGATTGTGAAACCAGCTGAAAATGTCACTGTTGCAACCAGTGTTGAGACTAATAATATTACATTGACGTTCTCCTTGTAACTTTCAAATTTCGAACACTCTCCTTCAACTGAACTTTGTCTTCTGTTTCTTGAGGCTGTTGGCTGGGAGCGTTCTGCACAGGTTAGTCTTAAGGCGAGCCATGTCAATCGCTGCACAATACAAAAACAAGATTACATATGCACCAACATAATAGGTTACCTTTCAAAATACGGGAACCACATCAAATCATCAGCTCTTTTTGTTAACGGGTTCAACTTTGCCAGGTTACCTTCCTAGGATCCGGATCCAAGCTAATAAATCAATAGCTAGAAAAAGCATCTACCGTGTTAATTGGAAGTGTTCTCACTCTGACCATTTTGACATTGCATTGGAAATAATGGACGCTCATTTGCGCACCATAACTTCCTTTCTTTGTTTTCAATCACAAAATTGCTGTAAAGATAATTTATATGTGAACAGTTAACTGATGCTAGTGGTTATAGACAATTACTTGGGAAATTATAAAACTCTAATAAGCACTAAATTCAAAATTGGGCATGTACACAAGCACGAACTTTCCACTGCTTGTGGCGGACCAACGGCTCCGATAGAAATATATTAATCTACTTCCCGTAGTCACATACCTTTGGACATGAAGCCATCATTTGTGTGTCTGTGTTGTATTCTTGTGCAATATCCAGCGCTGTCAATCCGTCCTCGTTCATCAGCAGTAGATTAACTCTCCGGTCCCATGTAAGAACGCTTACAACCTTGGGATGCAGGTAAATAGTAGCTAAAAGTAAAGGCGTGTTTCCATTCTCATCTCTCTCATTTATAAGATTCTGTAGTGTGGGCACTTTGAGTATGTAATTCACCAAATGAATTCTTCCTCTCTTTGCAGCAAGGTGAAGTATACTTTGACCTTGCCTGTTAAGAAGCTCCCTTGAATCCGGACAGTGCCATAGAAACTCTTGGACTATCCCGATATAGCCTTCATCAGAAGCTATGTGAATAGGGAAGAAACCATTCCGATCCCTTTGGTATGCAGCACCACGGAACATCTGAAGCAGGATTTTGACCCCTTCAAGATAGCCTATGGATGCAGCACAGTGAAGCGGATTCCTTCCTTGTTCACATCTTACATGAAAAGAAGACTGGTCCTTTTCCCACATTATTTTGAGGACATCTGCTATTCCAAAGGAAAAGCTTAGCAGGGCTAATTAACATGTTCAAGGAGCTATGGTCTGACGCAGACGATTTTTTTCAACTGTCACTGAAATTGCTAATGCATGGTCAAAGAGAAAAGGTGAATGTCTTGTAACAAGTAAATGAAATAAGAACATAAAAAGAGAGAAATTAAACGTTAATTATCCCTACACAAAGTCTAAAGTGTACATGAAATAAATTACCAATGTTCCTCCCATGAATGGCAGCGTGTACTGGTGATTCATTTTGCAGTCTTTGTTGTTCATTGTAGTTCCCTAATGGATTTTCCATTATAAGCCTAACAATATCTGCATAACCTGCGGCCGCAGCAAGATATAATACAGATTTGCCTTCCTTGTTGGCGCTATACGACATTTCCCTATTTTTGTCAATCAGGATCCGAGCGATCTTTTCATGATGAGCTAGCAAGGCTTCATGCAAAGCAGTGTTTCCATCCTCATTTTTGTCACCTAACATAGATTCGCTAGAAGAACCTCTTATGGCATCAACTATCAGGCGGACTAGCAACGGATCACCAATCCTTGCTGCTATATGGAGAGCAGTGTCACCCTTAGAGTTTTTCTCCTGAATGAAGAAGGGCAAATCCTTGCAGATGAGATTAACAATCTCATGATGTCTATAACTTGTTGCTATGTGAAGCATTGTATTCTTTTGGGGGCTTACTTGAATACAGCTTGCTGGCACAACACGATCACTTTGTCTATCAGCGGGTCCTTTCTCCACAGCTTCTACCAGTTCCAGGATTCTGCCTTCCATGGCAGCTGTGTACAAATCAGGGTCCATGGAAGTAGAACTTCCATAGTTTTCCTTTTCCTCCCCATCAATCAGGAAACCAGGATTTCTTGTAATTGTTATTGGAACGAGGCTTAGCTCATACAACTGTTTTTCTATGTGTTTCTCTATTTTTCCTTTTCCTCTCACGTCCTGTTTCACTTTCTTCTTTCTTTCTCTCTCCTGCTTCTTTCTTTGGTTTACAAAATCTCTTGTCAGTTTCACCATAGCTACAAGACGGCAGTAGATTACTGCACCCTGCTGCAAATTGAAATTCTCTCAGTCTGATTACATGTAGTAATATTAGCAGGACTACAGCTGCAGGCTGCAGCATGTATGTAACATTTATATATAGGCTAAGCTATGATCAGGAAGGGTCATTCTTTACTCCTATAATATCAAATCTTATTGTAGATTCAAACCACACCAGGTAGAATCTTCCCAAAGAAAATCAAGGAATCAAAGGGTATATACGACTATAGTGTGTCGAACACTTTCCAAAAATCTTCCAAGAAATTGAGAGCTACAACCTTTCCTTGTCCCCAAATTCCGGTCAAAAGCTCTGATGAGGTAGTAATTCTGTTGAAAAAGGCCTATATTTGTAATAAAAGCTGATATTAAAATCAGTCAACATTGTGGTCTCTGCTGGCTATATTATGAAAAAGAAGACTCTTAACGTGGGAAGGAAGAAAGAAGAAATGCTGTAAACAGTACGAAATTCTTAAAGGGTTGCGTATGCATCGACAGTAATCTAATGAAACGAATTCAACCCAAAAAACAACAGTAATGAATCAGTATATGCATCTGTCCTCATCAAGGTCGCTTTTCTGACAACTACTTAAATCAATTGTAAAATAATTGGCAGCCCATTTTAGAGGGGAAGGAGGGCATATTTTCCATGAAAAATTCATATTCAAAACCTTATAAAGGGCGGGTTTATAAATTATTACACTTGCTTGCCTAGTCTTTTGGTCATACTCAAGCAATTGCGCCAAGCCACCAAGGATAGGAACCCCATTTGTTTGAGTAAAAGTTATGTCAGCTATGACGAAATCTTTGTTATTTTTTACTTTCAATATCCTTCCAAAAAATTTGGTCAAGTCTTAGTAGATGTATATTGTATTATTTCAATTAAGAAAAAAAAACAAATACTAGGTCTTTATATAATATATATATATATATATATATATATATATATATATATATAGTTATTGAGGAATAAAAATGTTTCTGTCACAGCCCAAATTCTCAAGTCATGACCGGCGTATGGACCAATGGGCATAGCCCACTACGCTCAAGCAAACCTCTTTATGTAATTCCGATTATCATTCCCATCCATCGTCTTTAAAATGAAGTGTTGTAACTCTCAAAAGTAAATGTTCCAGTAATACTTTATAACAACTGAATTTTCATATTTATATTATATCAAAGTACTGTCATCATCAATCCAACATATACATGTTCACAAGTAATAGACTTGAGACCGTCAGCGGAGTGACTATGGATGAAGATACAGCTATCGAGATGCCATAGTACCTATCAAGAAGACGAGCATAGGTATGCGACTCAATTTAGGTCCCAACTACCTCCAAATTTGAAAATATGAATTTTAAAAATGTGAGTACGAAACTCAATGAGTGAACAAGGAAGGGAACAAGCAATTAATAGGAACATTTTGAAAATCATGATGCACTTATTTTAAAACAATTCAATTTAACTTAGTGCTTATCATAACCCCTCAGGAAAACCCTAATTGATTAAATCACTTAATGTAAAGGGTCCATGCTCAACTATGGTACCAAAGAAGTGGAAAATAACGCAGTAATCGATTAAGATACTAAGCGAAACAAAAAGTTTTTTGCTGCAGCGAGATTCAAGCCATAAAACACAAACTTTCTCGCTACAGCGAGAACCATGTCTAGTGAAACCCTCGAAACCCGAGAGTTTTTCGCTGCAGCGATAAACAGGGCACCAACAAAAATTTTCCATTTCCTCAACAAAAGGCCATCCTGCTGAAATGACAAAAACAACATAAAACACATATAATTTCCCAAACTTCAACATGTCAAGTTTTACATGCATTTCAATCATATGCCATATTCATAAGCTTTTCTTTCATAAACATAGATATACATGAATACATAGATAACCACCAATATCACCATCATCACACCCAGCTCATGTGCATTCCCCCACATCATGCACATAGCCAGAGTCATCGTGTGCATCTCCCCACATCGTGCATAGTCAGTGCCATCGTGTACATCCCCCCACATCGTGCACAGGGATATTATCATCATCCACATCCCTCACCACGCCATCACCGGCATGTGCATCCCCCCACATCGTGCACACACCCGGTTATAATCATCACACAATATCAACCATCATGCACATCATATATATCTATATATATATACCAACATAAATGTAGTAGTGCACAAATACATAACAACCACATGTCACAACATAAAGTCAATTATCAAAGGCTTGTTCCCAAGGCACTCGTTTTTAAGAAAAGTTGTATAAAATCATTCAAATACTTTGTACAAAACAGTCACATTTCCAAAACGATTTTGAAATGCAGTTCAATCACCGGTAATTTGTTGAACTTTTGGTCGACTCTAACTTCCCTAATTGTCCAAATAGGATGATGGGGCTTCGTTGAAACCTATCATCACATTAGCATCACCAATTTGTCAATTCACATACTTATAAAGTCTAAAGCTTTCTCTTAACTAGCTTTCAATTGCCATTTAAATGGCTATCTATTTCACTACCCTAATCACTCTAAAATGAGTGGATAACCTCAACTACAACATTCACAAGTCCACTTACTAATCATTCCCAACACAAAAATAAATTCTAATTCATTACTCACCTTGGTAGCTTGTAACTTTGAAATTCTTTCCAATAAATTTCCCAAGCTATTATGGGAGCTTTCTCTCTCTAAACACCTAGCTAGTGAGAGAAAATATGAAAGTGAGATTTTTCAAGGGTTTTGAAGTAAAAGAGTGAAAGAGCACGAGAGTTCCATGAAAAGGTGCACAAAGGCATGAAAATTGGAGCTAGAGAGAGAAAGTTATGAAGTTTTCATACCATGCTTCCATGGAGGGGGAAACAAACGTGAGATGGAAGAAGGAAGAAGAAGAAGCTGCTGGAAATTGAAGAAGCTGCTAGAAGGAGAAGATATTTATAGCTTAAACTTATCCAATTCCCTTATAAATTACGAAAATGCCTTTTAGCAAGTTAACTTATTCTTCTCCAATCCTTTGTGCAATCTTTTTATTCTTTTAACACTGAGACAAGGTCCACAATGATCTAAACTACTTGGGTTTACGAAAACTTAAAATTTTGACTTGGGGTGCAAAATGACCATTTTACCCTTTTTATTTCCTTCCGTTTTAATTTAGTCCTCCCAACACTTATTTAACTCTAATTTCCTTCTATTACCTTCTTCTACACATGTACAAACAAATATATGAAGTTTGTACTCCAACACGGTGTCCCCATAATATTTAAAATATTTATTTGTCTACGCTATCTTCACTTAATAAAGACACGCGGCCCCATTAACGTCATTTTTCTCCAAAATTCTCTTATTCTTCTTGTACCCCACTTAGATTGACCATAAACTCCTCATTCATGAAAAATTTTGACACTGAATAAAATATTAATATTTTAATATTATTTTATTCCAAAATTTTTCTCGTCTCATTGGCACCCAAAATACCTTATTATGCCTCAATTGACTTTCGAATCACTTTTTATCCCTCAAATTCTTTTTCGATAAAAATATTATTATTTTATTATTATTTTCTAGCATGCGGAATATTTTATCCCAAACTATTCCTTAGGCCTACTTGGACCTTAATAACATTAGAAAACTACTTTTAGGGGCTCACCAAGAGAAATAACGAAATTACCCCTGATCAATAATATCGCGTCTACTTCTAATTATATGCCTATGGAGATCGAGATTTTACAAGTTCTCTTCTAAATTACCCTTTTTAACTCAGTAATCAATTTCAATTGGCATCTGTAAACTTTATTAGCTACCGTATCAAAATACGGGGTACTACAGTTTTTATTATAAAATATAACTTGAAAGAATAACTATAAGAGAAATAGGAATAAAAGTATTTAGAGAAGTAAAAAAATCTCATTCAAATGTGTCCTTACAACTAAAGTGAGGGGTCTATTTATAGGCTCATAACCCATTTTTTGAATAAAATTTACAAGATAAAGATAACACTAAAGGATTAGACAAGTGGATTAAATTCTAATCTTAACCCAATCTAATCTACATCCAAATCTAGTTATACATAATATAAATAGATATTCACAAAAATATTCATAACGCTCTCTTTGAATATCCATTGTATTAAGAATATAAGGAAAAAATTCGAATGAAAGAAAAAGAGTATATGAGCTTGTTTGGCTTAGTTTTTTTTTTTTTTAGCTTAAAAGCTATTATAAAACTTTTATGAAAAATCATTGCTTTTAAAATTAAACAAAAGCTGTTTGGTAAGCTGTTTAACAAAATAAACTATATAAGCTCTAAATTCGGTTAAAAATACTATAAAGGGTATTTGTGCCATCTTCAATCACCTAATAAACTATAGTGGAACAAGTATGCTTCAAGATTATATACGATTTCAGATGTTAAAATCAAAGAAATCAATAAAGAAATGGAACAAATCTCAAACTTGTATTTTAGTAATAATCTCAAACTTGTATAGTAGTACTAGTATTAGATTTTTGTTAATCTAGCAAACAATAGGACCATGATACTTCAATTCCCAAAAAAAAAAAGAGAAAAGAAGAAATGGTGTATTTGACATTAAAATCTTTTTTGGTGAAGAATAGAGAAAACCTTTAAATAGTATTTGAACGCAGTTTTGAATTTTGGGTTTTCTTTTCTCTTAATCTTTGTAAGAACAAAAAAATTCTAGATTTTACTATTCTATTGTTAGGTCTTCTATTTTTTTTTTCTAAGAGTCTTTGTAGAGAGAAGTAGAGGAGAAAGAGATCGCGATTTGCGTTAGAAAATGGTGGTTTGCATAGAGAAGGAGAGGAAAGGGAGATTGATTGAGAAAAGGCTATTTCCTAAAAAATTGATGTGTTTTTAAAAAAGAGAAGAGAAAGCTCCTCCTTCGTGCTTTTTTTTAAGCTTTTTTTTAAATTATTTTTTAAAAAAATTACTTTTTTTTAAGAGCTTATCAAAAATTATATTGGGTTTGACTTTTTCTTTTAAGAGTTAGCTAACTTGGAAAAAAACAGGCCAAACAGACACTATAATTCTTTCAAGAATATACTTTTGAAATACTGTCTCATTAAAAATTTTATCAAGAAAAATTCAGTGAAAAAAACCTTGATGAAAGAAAAGAATATAGTGCATATTTTACTCTCTTGATGACTGCATTATTTAAGATATTTAAAACAACGTATTTTGAATTTGCTAACCACTAATATGACCCTTTCCTTGGAAATATCAATGTAAAACCCGACCCTATAAACACATGTCATGACATACATGCACTGAGTAGCATGTTATTATGCTAGGAAAGCACCTAAGAAAAGACGAAACCCGATATCGTACCTAACGGTACACTTGAGTTGATTTAACCTCGAACTAGTTCAAATAGGAATTGTAGGATGAAATTTAATATTTTATAGTTCAGGAATGACTAAAAATTATTGTTCGGAGTTCGAGGGTTCATTTGGGGTAAAATTAGAAATTTTGATATTCAAGGGCAAAATCGTCATTTTGCCACCTAAGATAATAATTTGATCATGGAGTAAAATTTTCTACCAAGATTAACTATTTGGAGTATAATTTAATGATAGGAAGTGAAAAAGTTTAATTCTGGTGATTTCTGAAGTGTAGGGGCAAAATCGTAATTTTGCCACCCACGGACAAAATTTGAGATTTTGAGAGAATTTAGATCAAATTTGACAAATTGGAGAATGGTATGAGTATAAGGGATGAAAAATATGTCTATGGGCAATTTTTCAATTTTTGGGGCAAAAATGTAATTTTTGACTTTTACGGGGGCAAAAGTGTAAATTTCAAAAATTACTCCACCGAGACTTTGGATGAGTCTGAGAATTTTATCTAAGCTATGAATATATGAGACAAGTGTATGGTGAAAATTTGGAAACAAATGGATGAAATTTTAAAAATGGGCCAATGGGAAAGTGACACGTGGCATTTTTTAATGAAATAATATTATTTTAATGAAAAGTCAGCCCATTTAAACCCAATTTTAAGTGCTGGCCGGCCATAAGGGAGAACAAGAGAGGAAATAGAGAGGAAAGGAAGAAAAAAAGAAAAACCAAAGAGAAACAAGAAAATTCAAAGGGAAATTCGCGGTTTTCGACCGTTTACGCGTCTAACGGTAAGATTTTTCGATTTTAGCTTGATTTCTACCTTTCCTATGCCTTTATTTCCATTTAGCATGCTTGAGGAGAGAGATCAAAAAGTGATATCAAGGGCTGGACGAAATTCTAGGGGAGAGAAATTGAAATTTTTAGGTTTTGATTTTTAGTTAAATTGATAGTTTTAGTTAGTTAAATGTGTTTAGAAATTAAATTGGGCAAGAAATCATTAAATTTTCACAATACCCACTCTTGGCTGGATGCTCAATGCTGTACAATGATGATGAATTGATTTTATTCTAAGGAAAATGAAGAGAAAATGATGAAAAACGATTAAACGTGATAGAAAAACAAAGTAGAAAATTAACCGAGTTAATGTCCCATTTTTGGCCGAATTTTCCAAGGAAGGGAGTGAGCTGATTTTGTTGTTTTTAGAAGGTTATTGGCTGATATTTAATGGTTAGAAATGTTGGAGAGAGAATGGGATGATTTAGAGCTAAAATGGAGCGCGTTAGCAATTTATCGGGCAAAGTGCCAAAAATAGGTTAATACCGCGTTTAAGCCGTTTTAGGCTATTGCATTTCATACCATGCATTAGTATAGGATTTAAGTTAATTATATAGTGATTTAGCATCAATGTGATGAATTGTGTAAATTTTTGTAATGTGTCTAGGAGGAGAGCCTTCCGGAAAAGGCAAAGAAGTCGTACCCGACGAGTAGTGATCGGGGCGCTTAGAAAGCTTTTAGTTTGTACAAACGGTGAGTAAACTTATTATTATTGTAAATTATCTAGAGTTTATTTTTAAATGCCCTTTATGTATTTTATGAAATGAAAACGAGATTAAAACGGGATTTTTGATGTTTTAGGAATAAATGTGACAAATAAAAATATATTGTATTGATTATGAAATTGAGTAATTGGAGGCTGCAAATTGACTTGAAAAATATATATTTTCCTAGGAATGGCTTATGAGAAATGAGTATATGTGGCTATATTTTGTGAGTGCATTTGGGAAATTTATGTAAGTTGATTTTACTATGCAGGCTGGATAAATAAATAAAAGTCACGTTATACTGTCGAAATTTTATTAAAATTGGTGGGTTAGTCACTGCAGTGACGGGTTTTCGTGGACTGCCTATTAGAGGGGCACGGTAAACCCAGTTATACAGTTACTCCGGTTGTAGAGGCGAGGAGGGTAACTCCCGGGGTAGTATTAGAGCTCACTTCACGTCGAACCCCCACGTGAATGTGTAACTCGGCCAACGCCAAGGAACGATTGGTTTTAAAAAAAAAATGTGTTTCACGTGTGAATATTTTAACACCCTTGGCGGACTCGGTTAGATACCTCGGCCAAGGTATCTCCGAGGATTAGTTTTAGCTTGAGCCTTGTTTTAATAAAAGACATAAGCCTTAACAACTGTTTTGGTAAATTACAAATATTTTATGATTTAAGAAATAAATTGGAAACATTATGAAATGGGTTGAAATTTGTTGTTTAAACTTGCCTCCATTTTACTCGCCTTCAGATATTTATGATAATGTATGTTTACTCATTAGGATTGCAAAATCTCACCCAACTCCTTTCCACCCATTTCAGGTTCAGTATAGACTGTAGATAGCTGATCTCATCGATGACTACCATTGGATCTGCATTTTCCAACCGTAGGTTCGCAATCCTCTTTACTTTTGTTTATTCGGGGGCCCTCTTGTTATTGTAAATTAAATTAAATATTTTGACCTACTGTATTTCAGTATGAATAAATTTATTTAGCTTTTACGCTATAAAAATTATTCACGTATAACTCTATAAATATTGTTTTATAAGAAAATAGAATATTTTCCTTAATATTTCTTTTATTTTCTTATTATATTCAAATAACCGTAATTTCGTTTTAAATGAATATTTTAGACTTTTAAACTCATTTTGAGTATGAATTATGTGTTTTGTACTTGTATATTACGTTTTAGCCAGTTTCGAAATTTTTGAGAAAAAAATGACCAAAATATCCCTGTGTGGAGAAAATTTTATTTTGATTGTTTTTTATCTAAAATAGTATATATTCTTTAAAAACTCAATATATAACAATGATTGCTCACAGGAAAGGAAAGAAACTGATATGTAAGCCTTGCGGGGTTCCGGTTGGCATTCCGGATAATGAGTGTCAATCGGGACGTCGCGGCGATTGTCATGGGCCTGAAGGAGGTTCCGGGTCGTGACAATCAAAGTATATGTTTAATTCTATTTCAATGTTTTTGAGTTTAAGAAAAACTATATCTTACTAATATTTATAGCAAATGATATATCAGGTTATGTGTTGCGAATAAGATACATTAGTACTCCAATGGCATTAAAATGTGGTACTTTAGGACCAAGAAGTTCTTCATCGTCCTCACAAGGTCAAAAATGGTATTTTTCACTTTTGATAACCTTACAACCATTGGTGAACTCAATGGATGTATTTTGTCCATATAAAATCATTTTATCACTTTTGCTATATAATTTGATTGATGAATAAAAATTCCATTTGTCAAGTGTTCAATATGAAAACCAAAACAGATATTTGTTTTTCCAAAGTTTATCATCTCAAATTCTTTCTTTAAATAACTTATGTCTTTTGATAACTCTTCAAAAGTTCCAATAATATTCAAGTTATCAATAATTATGACAAATTCATATCCAAATCTCTTATAAAAACACAAGGGTATCTAAGATCATTTTTATATCCTTCTTTTAACAAATATTCACTAAGGTGATTATACCACATGTATCTGGATTACTTTAATCCATATATATATTTATTTAATTTGATCGAATAAATTTTTCAAAAATTCAAATTTTGTGCTTCAAACAACTTGAATCCTTCAGTGATTTTCATATATATATATATATATATATATATATCATTATTAAGTGAGCCATATAAATAGGTTGTAGCTACATTCATTAAATGCATTTCAATTTTCTCATTTATTGTCAAACTAGTTAATATAGAATTGTTGTATCCACCATAGAGAATATATCTCTTCATACTCAATACTAGGTCTTTGGGTAAAACCTTGTGCGACCAGTCATACTTTATATCTTATAATCTCATTTTTCTCATTTTGTATTTGCACAAATACCCATTTATATCTCACTGATCTTACATCATTTGATGCTCGGACTATGTCACGATCCAAATTTCGAGCCATGACCTGCGCATGGGCCCAATGGACGTAGTCCACTAAGCCCAAGCAAGCCTACTATTTATCTTGCTCATTACTCCATCAAATATTGCTAAGTCACATTTTATAACTTTGGATCAAAATGGTGATGGACATTGCCAACTTGTATTGGCGTTACTCATTTAAAATATACATATATTATCTACATCATGTATTCTAATACTTTACATTAAGTTTGTCTATACATATTAAAAGGAGACTCGATGTTCAACGAAAAAACTCGACGAACATATAGCTACTGAATGTCGAGACACCTATCAATAGTCGAGTCTGCAAAGGCACCTCGACCTAGTTACCAACTGCCTCGTAATCTGAAAACATGAAGTTGAAAACGGTGAGTATAAACCCAGTGAGTGAACAAGAAAGGGAACAAGCAATTGATAAGGAAGAATTTGGAAATCGTGATGCACTTGTTTTGAAAACAATGCAATTTGGTATAATTTCTTTCCTAAACCCCCTTATTTTGGACATTGATCAGTGGACTCTTAGTATTGCAAAGACCCATGCTCAATCATGAAGATAAGGGAGTGGAGGAAATTATATTAGAACTCGAGCAAGGTAGCAACGTGATAGTACGTTTCTCACCGCAGAAAAAGGCATTCTCGGTTTGCATATGGTTTGGTTTTTCAAGCATATCTTCCACTACATGGATCCAATTGACATGCTTGTTAGGTCATTAGAAAGCTAAGAGGCAGGGCTACCACTTTACTGTTTACCACTTTGCCCAGTTCTAATCAAAAGATGGTCAATATCACTGTCAAAGTGACAGTACTGTACCACCACGGAGAATTTCTGGCGGCAGCAAGAATCCATTTCGTTGCAGCCAAATTCCTTGTTGCAATGAACGCCAATTTGACAATACTTAGCAACTTTCAATGTTCAACATGCAAGATTCACATATGCAAAACCATATACCATACTCATGAACTTTGATTTCATAAATATAGATGTATATATATAAATGCATATATAAACACCAATATCAGTATAATCACACCCGACTCATGTACATCCCCTCACATCGTGTACACAGGCACTATCATTATCCATCTCCCACACCGCCATCATCACAGGTATGTGCATCCCCCCACATCGTGCACACGGGCACTATCATTATCCATCTCCCACACTGCCATCATCACCGGCATGTGCATCCCCCCACATCGTGCACAATCAGTGCCATCGTGTACATCTCCCCACATCGTGCACACGGGGCAC